>NC_090034.1:90783499-90785999 GCF_037176765.1 Anolis sagrei
GTTCATTTTCTGCAACCTTTTCAGGCTTGTGATCCCAACAGTTCTTTGTCACTGGAAGATGGTGCTTGTGACACAAGTTCCAATGAATCATCTGAGCAACTGTGTTATGCCTCTATTGTTGTTGTTGTTGTTAAATGGCAAGATAGAATTGTGCATATAAACACAGTCCTGCACCCCTCTGTCAGGCCAAAGCCATATTCCTCCATCACACCAAGGTTGACGAATTTACCAGCCTTGAGAGGTTCCCAACTGATGTCATTCATAAGATTTTCAAAACTAGGTGGGGAGGTTTTTCCCTCTCCATGTCAGGAGCAACTTGAGAAAGTTTAAGTTGCTTCTGGTGTGAGATAATTGGCTGTCTGCAAGGGCGTTGCCCAGGGGACACTAGGATGTTTTACCATCCTGTGGGAGACTTTCAAGTGATGTATTGCAGGGATTGGAGAAATACCTAGCAGTGGCTACCTTCCATCAAGATCTACTAGTGACCTCTAGAGGCCTGATGGACAAGGTCCTATTTGTAAATCTGGCAATAGAAACACAGCCAGACAGGTCTCCATTCCCCTCTACTCTCCACCAGCAATGTCAGGGGTTCAAATCAGCATGGAATTCCTTGTTGTATAGCAGAAAGGACTCTTCACCCCTGTTAGGGAGTCAAATACCTTCTTTGAATGAAGAACAAAATAAGTAGAGTTGCTCCAGTACCTTTAACAGTTGTGCTAAAGAGGGATTTCCAGTTTGACAATCACCTAGTCAACCTTAAAAATAAGGCACTGGAAAAAAACAGGTTACTCAGAGCCCAGGGGCGAGAAAGACCATATGTAAATATAGTAAGTAAGTAAGTAAGTAAGTAAGTAAATATCTCAGGCCCCTTCTACACTGCCATATAAAATCCAGATTATCTGCTTTGAATTGGACTATATGGCAGTGTAGACTCATTTATTTATTTACTATATTTCTACCCTGCTCTTCTCACCCCGAAGGGGACTCTGTTTGACCACTTCAGTATTACATTGCAACTACACAGTGTATACATATAATACCCTGGTGATGCAGCGGGTTAAACCACTGAGCTGCTGAAATTGCTGACCAAAAGGTTGGTGGTTCGAATCTAGGGAATGGGGTGAGCTCCCGCTGTTAGGACCAGCTTCTGCCAACTTAGTTCGAAAACATGCAAAGGTGAATAGATCAATAGGTACCGCCTTGACAGGAAGGTAACGGTGCTCCATGCAGTCATGCCAGCCACCTTGGAGAAGTCTATGGACAACACCGGCTCTTCAGCTTAGAAATGGTGATGAGCACACCCCCCCCCCCCCCCCCCAGAGTTGGACATGACTAGACTTAATGTCAAGGACAAACCTTTACTTTTACTTAACTTTATCAAGTGTAGAGTATTTGGTGGTAAAGGCTTCACTCTTGACATTTTTTGAAAGGGGAAACCTTTACCTTTTATAAATATAATCCAATACAAATGAAAGCACATTTATCATAAAATACAAAGCAAAAATCACACAAAGCATAATAACATCCGGAAATAAGATATAAATAAATATTGAGCATTAAAACAATTAATATCAATTTCAGTTATTGTGGAGATTCATCAATTAAATAAATAGTATATTTCGCTAAACTCAGTCATCAGTGATAAACATGAGCCAGCAAGAAAATTAAGAAAAGTCTCCACAAAATAAATAAAATAAAACCTGAAAATAAAACAAAATAAAAACAAAAGTCCCCACTAAAGCTCAGGAGGAACAGAGTCAAAAGTTGAGCATCCACAGAGAAGTCAGCGGCCCCAATCCAAGCCTGTAAGAGCTGTTCAGCAGTGGAACTCTCTACCCCGAAGTGTGGTGAAAGCTCCTTCTATGGAGGCTTTTAAACAGAGACTGGATGGCCATCTATTGGGGGTGCTTTGACCGTGATTTTCCTGCTTCTTGGCAGGGGGGTTGGACTGAATGGCCCACAAGGTCTCCTCCAACTCTATGATGCTATAATTCAAGCCCAGTTTCAGTATTAAGTTGATGGTCAAAGTGGGGATGGTTGGTAAAATTCTCCAGCATTGCCATCCTTTAAGGCAGTGTTTCTCAACCTTTCTCATGCCACGACCCCTTAATACAGTTCCTCATGTTGTGGTGTCCCCCAACCATAAAATTATTTTTGTTGCTACTTCATAACTGTAATTTTGCTACTCATATGAATTGTAATGTCAATATCCGATATGCAGGATGTATTTTCATTCACTGGACCAAATTTGGCACAAATACCCAATACACCCCAATTTGATTACTGGTAGGGTTGGGGGGATTGATTTTGTCATTTGGGAAGTTGTAGTTGCTGGGACTTATAGTTCACCTACAATCAAAGAGCATTCTGAACCCCACCAACAATGGAATTGATCCAAACTTGGCACACTGAACTCCCATGACCAACAGAAAACACTGGAAGGGTTTGGTGGGCGTTGACCTTGAGTTTTCGAGTTGTAGCTCACTTACATCCAGAGAGC
>NC_090034.1:94743499-94893499 GCF_037176765.1 Anolis sagrei
TCGTTTGTGGGATTAACATAACTCAAAAACCACTGGATGAATTGACACCAGATTTGGACACAATACACCTATCAGGCCAACAAGTGGCCATTACTCATAAAAACACTGAAAACACAGCAGAAAGGACTTAAAACTAAGAAATAAAAAATACATTACAATGCATGTGCAAAACCATATAAATACACATATACACATACATACACACACAAAACACATATACACAGACTGGGCCATAGCAACACATGGCAGGGGACAGCTAGTTGAAAATAATTCTAAAACTAATAACTTAAGTGGTCAGTAGAGATATGCCTACTCTCTTTGGTCTCTGCTTATACTGTTTAAAAAACAGTACAAGCAGAGACCAAATACAGTGGTAACATCTATACTGACCACTTAAGTCAGTTTCAAACCAGTATTGTAGAAAGAGGTTTCACTGTGGAAATGATTACATAAGCAATCCATCAGTTTGAGGCCTGGATGGTGATTACAAAGACCACAGAGTACTGTGTGCTTTTGTCAGCATTCGTTGCTTAGCTGCCACAAAGTGCATTAAATAGTCAGTGCAGGTGACATATATGTGAAGCAGCACAGCCTTCATTGCTCAGTGGAAAATCACGATGAGGTCAGCCAGACCTTCCTTCTACAATGTGTTGTCGAAGGCTTTCATGGCCAGAATCATTGGATTGCTGTGAGTTTTCCAGTCTGTATGACCATGTTCCAGAAGCATTCTCTCCTGACCTTTCACCCACATCTATGACAGTTGAAGTGCTGCTCAAAGAAAGCTCTGCCATATGCACTCATCAGCCTAGCCCTATAAGGTAAGAGGCACATAATAGGTTTCACATCTTTGGATTATGGATTTGTTCCTATGGAAAGAGGCATCCAGTCTATTGGATTCTGGATACACAACTATGACCCTGCAGATATTTCTGGGTTGCAACTTCTATCAATAGCAAGATGGCCCTATGGTCTATTAGGACCATGAGAATGGCATTGATGGAGGGTGATGTGTTTCCCATCCCTTCTTATCCCTCTCCTGTTGATCCTGCTCCCCAAACCATGCTGTACTCTCCATTCCCCTGCTTTTAAAATCCTATTTCTGAAAGAAAGGGGAAGAACCAGAAATAAGGGCAGGACAAAACTCAAATGGATTAGCTGCATCTAGTGAAGACAAGAATTGCAAAGGAGACTTTGGACTCATTTGGTATTTTCTGCAAATATTTGTTCATGGCAAACATGACGTATTCTGGTTCATGAGAGTACCACCCCAAAGAAAGGAGAAGCAATAAAAAAATTAAGAGAACAAGGAAGTTGCCAGGTAACTATGTCTCATAATAAAGATGAGATATGCATGTTCTGTGTTATGTGGGGCACCCTTGTCTACACTTCTGGAGCACTGGTTCCTGTTCTCCATTCTGGTACTTTGGTACTTTGGAGGAATGTAATATCTATAATGAAATCCCTATGTTTTCTGAAACTATCCCAACATCATTATTTATCTGGCTAGGAATAAAGTCAGAGTTGTCCCATTTCAACATATCTTCTTAACCAGAAAAAAAATCTTCCCTCTCCTTCATGTTACTAATGGCCAATGCACATTAGATAATTATTGTGGTTATTGTACCTAAATCACCATAGTTACATCTTATGGAAACCTGGGTTTGTAGTTTAGTGGAGCACTGCAGCTGAGAATCCTAAATGTTCCTCCTGAAACATGATCCCAGGATTCCATAGAATGAATCCTGGGATCATTATGGAGGTTACGATTGAATAAATGTGTTTCAATACACTCAAGTCTCTGGGTCTTCTAACTAAAGAGACTAGACAAAAGTTGAACATTGAGAGCTTCATCATCTAAGGCAGGGGTCCTCAAACTAAGGGCCAAGGGCCAGCTACGGCCCTCCAATGTAATTTACTCGGCCCTCACTCAGGGTCAACCTAAGTCTGAAATGACTTGAAAGCACACAACAATAACAATCCTATCTCATCAGCCAAAAGCAGGCTCACGCTTCCCATTGAAATACTAATAAGTTTATATTTGTTAAAATTAGTCTTCATTTTAATTATTGTATTGTTTTTAAGTGTTCTTTTTTGCACTACAAATAAGATATGTGTAGTTTGGGTTGGCGTTCACTAATGATTATTTCAAATTATAATCTGGCCCTCCAACAGTTTGAGGGACTGTGACCTGGCCCTCTGTTTAAAAAGTTTGAGGACCTCTGATCTAAGTCATAAGTTCTACCGCTGAGTTGACAGAGTAGTCTTCTATTTCTGTTGACCACCCAACACTATGGTTTCACATAGTAATTTCAGGAATCCAGGAAAGTACTGGACAAGAGTAGGTATGTGGTTTCTGAGGCCATCTTTGAGCTTTCGGAGTTTAGAGAGAGATTAAAAAATGAGCAAAAATGCCCCAAATCTGTCCCCAACCATCTTCTAGAGCGGCATTTCTCAACCTGGGGTTGGGACCCCTGGGGGCGGGATCATGAAAAGGTGTCAGGGGGGTCGCCAAAGACCATCAGAAAACACAGTATTTTCTGTTGGTCATGGAGATTCTGTGTGGGAAGTTTGGCCTAATTCTATCATTGGTGAAGTTCAGAATGTTCTTTGATTGTAGGTTAATATAAATCCCAGCAATTACAACTCCCAAATGTCAAGGTCTATTTCCCCCAAATTTCACCAGTGTTCAAATTTGGGCATATTGAGTATCTGTGCCAAGTTTGGTCCAGATCCATCATTGTTTGAGCCCACAGTGCTCTCTGGATATAGGTGGATATAGGTGAACTAAAACTCCAAAACTCAAGGCCAATGCCCACCAAATCCTTCCAGTATTTTCTGTTGGTCGGTGTGCCAAGTTTGGTTCACTTCCATCGTTAGTGGAGTTCAGAATGCTCATTGATTGTATGTTAACTATAAATCCCAGCAACTACAACTCCCAAAGTCTATTTCCCCCAAACGCCAACAGTGTTCACATTTGGGCATACAGAGTATTCATGCCAATGACAAATGACGAGATCAATCCCCTCCAACCCTACCAGTATTCAAATTTGGGCATATCGGGCATCTGATATACATCCTGCATATCAGATACTTACATTACGATTCATAAAAGTAGCAGAATTAGTTATGAAGTAGTAATGAAAATAACTTTATGGTTGGAAGTCACCACACCATGAGGAACTGTATTAAGGGGTGGCAGGATTAGGAAGGTTGAGAAACACTGTTCTGAAGGTAGAAGGTATTTCCACCATGTTTAGCGGTCCCTTGGACCTGGGGTTAAACAAAATATTTACATTTCCCTTAAACATGGCCCCAAAATGCTCTCTAGGAAGTGGCAGGCCATTTCCATCACATTTTGGGCTCCCTCTGGGCCAGTTTGGATCTAAAAGAAACCTTCTTTGAAGCAGGGAACAATTTCCACTCTCTTGTGGTTGTTAAATGCTTCTGCATCTAAAATGGTCCAGGAAGGCTTTAAAACATGGCAATATGCCTCTTTGTCCCTAGTAGAATTTGAGTTGAGGAGGTGTATTTTTGTGAGTGAGAATATGGTAGCTGGCCACTTCATTAAGTCATGGGAGTAGAGGAGGGGGGGGGAATCCATTTCCTGCCCAGTAAAGTAAAGGTAACGGTCTCCCTTTGACTTTCAGCCTAGTTGTGTTGAACTCTGGGGGGTGCTGCTCATCTCCATTTCTAAGCCAAAAAGCCAGTGTTGCCCATGGACACCTTCAAGGTGATGTGGCCAGCATGACTGCATAGAGTACCATTACCTTCCTACCGAAGTGGTACCTATTGATCTAATCACATTTGCATGTTTTTGAACTGCTAGGTTGACAGAAACTGGGGCTAACTGCAGGAGCTCACCCCACTCCCCGGATTCAAACCACTGACCTTTTGGTCAGCAAGTTCAGCAACTCAGTGTTTAACCCACTATACCACCCCAGTAGACTCAGTCAAAGGCAGTGTCTCCTAGTTTGTGCATTGTTCCTCATTAGTTATCTTCCCATTTTCACCACACTTTCATGTTACATGGCAAGGTGTCCCTGTGAAACATTGGAGGGTATGCTGAAGTGTGTTAGTACATTCATAGAATCATTGAGTCTGCATCCTAGTCAAAGTTCAAAACCAAGTACAACAAGCCAAAAACTGGCTTACGGTGCCATTACAAGCAGATCCTACAAAACAATGTGGCAGTGCAGAACGCCCTCCTTTCAATATGCCAGCCAAGCCAAGCAGCCATAACCTTTTCCAGAATGGTCCATTGCTTTTCTGGCCCCTCTTTTCCCCCATTGTTTGTTTCCCTTTCGTAATTCTTTAGAATTCTATGACCACTCAACCTGCCCTTAGAATTAATGAGCAGGTATTGTTTTTGAAAAGGGTTTGCCTCTATTTTCCCTAAATAGACAAGAACATATGTTTTTTTTAAAAACACCTGTAAGGTGCAATAAGGAAGAGGATTGTATTTTCAGCTCCTTTGGCCCAAATCCAGGAAGGGCGTGGGACGCTAAGGCGATCACCTCGCTGCCTCATCTTCCACCTATGTGACATCTTTAAGCCAAAGATGTCACGTAGAAAAGATAGGTTTCCTAAAATTATACAAACTTTGTTTATTTTGTATACATCATTTCCTGAGGAGCACCTGATAGATACTCCTGTTTTAAATAAACTCCCTTGCTCTCGACTTGGCTGTCTTTCTTCTCATGCCAGGAGGGAAATTCCCATAATGATATCTTGACGAACACTGGGATTTTTGACACTTTTTTATCCCTATCTGGACCACAAAAAAACTTCCTGTTTTTTTCCCAGTTGTATGAAGAATGTTTCTGTTTTATGGTGCCACTCAAGAGTTGGAACTTCCTCCAATTTGTTCTGTATTCTGGTCTTGAATGGATAAGAAGAAGACAAAAAGTCCAACATTATTCAAGATATAATTATGGACATTTCTAGCTCCCAGTGGTGCAATGGGTTAAACCCTTGTGCTGGCAGGCTGCAGACCAACAGATCAGAGGATTGAATCTGGGGAGAGTGGGTTGAGCTCCCTCTGTCAGCTCCAGCTCCCCATGCGGGGACATGAGAGAAGCCTCCCATAAGGATGGTAAAACATCAAACATCCAGATGTCCCCTTGCAGATGGCCAATTCTCTCAGACTATAAGATACGTGCGGTTTCTCAAGTCACTCCTGACATGAAAAAGGGCATTTCTTTAGGTTATAGAGATTATTATGTGGAAGCAAATAGAGAAACATCTCTTTCGATGAACTGGTGCAAGCTCTGAGATCAACAGGGGTGCCCTCCTCTCGGTCCCACCACTGGATGGTGGGGACAAGAGAGAGGGCCTTCTCTGTGGTGGTCCCCCGGCTCTGGAATACCCTCCCAAAAGAGATTAGATTAGCCCCCACCCCTAAATCCTTCTGTTCCAATCTGAAAACATGGATGTCCAGTAGGCTGAATGGGCCCATATGAAGCTGACACTTGGCACCTGCGAATTGACGGCAGTTAGTTTTATCTACTGTTGTTTTAAAAACACCTGGGGACCCACAGGTTGAGAACCAATAGACTAGTATGTCAGCTTCAGTTCAGACATCTTTGCTTCTAGTGATTTGCTCTTAGACCCATTCATTTGTTTTTGTTGGGTTGTTGTGAGTTTTCCAGGCTGTATGGCCATGTTCCAGAAGCATTCTCTCCTTACATTTCATCTGCATCTATGGCAGGCATCCTCAGAGGTTATGAGGTCTGTTAGAAACTAGGAAAATTAGATTTTATATATCTAACTAGCTGTGCCCTGCCACGCGTTGCTGTGGCCTATAGTAAAACTTATCAAAGTTGAGGTAGATATCTGGACTATTATGAAAGAGAGGTCCCTACCTATTCCTTCCCCCTTTCTCTCCTTTCTTCCTTCTCTACCTCTTTCTTTCTTTCCTTCTTTCACTACTTGGTTTCATCCTTCTCTCTTTCCTTCATTCCCTCCCCCTTTCTTCCTTTGCCTTTCTTCCCTCCCTGTTTGCTTCCTTCTTTCGCTTTTTATTTCCTTTTATTTCACCACCATCATAATAATAACAATAATGCAATGCATTGCCTCCGGGACCTGACACCTCTCCCATTCCCCCTAAAAGGGTCTCATAGGAATAATAGCATCATAATAATCATAGAAATAACAACATTTACCCGCCACGCATTGCTGTGACCAACCTTCCCTCTTTCTCTCCTTCTTTCCCTCCTTCCTTCCTTCCCTCCCATCTTTCCTTCTCCTCTTCCTTCTCTATCTCCTTCCTTCCCTCTTTTTCTTTCTCTTCTGGCCTCTTTCCTTCCTTCTCTCTTTCCTTCTTTCCTTCCCTCCCTCTTTCTCTACATCTTCCCCCTTCCTTCACTCCCTCTTTCCTTCCTTCATTCCCTTTTTTCTTTCCTTCTCTCCTTCCTTCATCCCCCTTTTTCTTTCTCTTCTGGTCTCTTTTCTTCCTTCTCTCTTTCCTTCTTTCCTTCCCTCCCTCTTTCTCTACATCTTCCCCCTTCCTTCACTCCCTCTTTCCTTCTTTCATTCCCTTTTTTCTTTCCTTCTCTCCTTCCTTCCTTCCCCCTTTTTCTTTCCCTCCCTCTGTCTCTCATTTCTTCCTTCTCTACCTCTTTCCTTCCTTCCCCCTTTTTCTTTCTCTTCTGCTGTCTCTCTTTTCTTTCCTTCCATCTTTCCTTTCCTTTCCTTTTCTTCTTCCTTCTTTCTCTAACTTTCCTTCCTTCCCCCTTTTCTTTATCTCCCTTTCTCTTTCTTCCTTCCTTCCTTCCTGTCTTTCCTGGATTTTGACAGGGCGGGAAGGGGTGCGGTGGGGTTTGGAGGTGGCGTGAAGTAAAAGGAGGTAAGATTGGGGCAGGCGAGTGATGGAGCGTGAGGTTGTGTGTGTGTGTGCGGCAGCGGGGGGAGTGATGGAGCGTGGGGTTGCGTGTGTGTGTGCGGCAGCGGGGGGAGTGGGGTTGCACGTGTGTGTGTGGCAGTGGGGGGAGTGATGGAGCGTGGGGTTGTGTGTGTGCGTGCGGTGGGGGGGGTGTGCTGGAAGCGGCGCGGCGGGGCTTGGAGTGGGCATGGCTTCCGCAGAGGGAACTGTGTGCGCGCGCCAGGGAACTTGCGGCTGGGCAACAATGCGCATGCTCAGTTGTTTTGCCGTTTTGTGAGTGTGTTGTTGTGTTGTTTTTCATTTTGAGTAGATATGTTTGTACCTTATGGGTTGTGTTATGGGCATGGCAATTTTGGTTAAGTTTCGTTGGGGGGTTTGTGAGTTTTGTTGATTTGCCGTTTTGTGAGTGTGTTGTTGTGTTGTTTTTCATTTTGAGTAGATATGTTTGTACCTTGTGGGTTGTGTTATGGGCATGACAATTTTGGTTAAGTTTCGTTGATTTTTTTTTGAGTTTTGTTGTTTTGCCGTTTTGTGAGTGTGTTGTTGTGTTGTTTTTCATTTTGAGTAGATATGTTTGTACCTTGTGGGTTGTGTTATGGGCATGGCAATTTTGGTTAAGTTTCGTTGGGGTTTTTTGAGTTTTGTTGTTTTGCCGTTTTGTGAGTGTGTTGTTGTGTTGTTTTTCATTTTGAGTAGATATGTTTGTACCTTGTGGGTTGTGTTATGGGCATGGCAATTTTGGTTAAGTTTCGTTGGGTTTTTTTGAGTTTTGTTGTTTTGCCGTTTTGTGAGTGTGTTGTTGTGTTGTTTTTCATTTTGAGTAGATATGTTTGTACCTTTTGGGTTGTGTTATGGGCATGGCTATTTTGGTTAAGTTTCGTTGGGGTTTTTTGAGTTTTGTTGTTTTGCCGTTTTGTGTGTTGTTGTGTTGTTTTTCATTTTGAGTAGATATGTTTGTACCTTGTGGGTTGTGTTATGGGCATGGCAATTTTGGTACAGTTTCGTTGGGGTTTTTTGAGTTTTGTTGTTTCGCCGTTTTGTGAGTGTGTTGTTGTGTTGTTTTTCATTTTGAGTAGATATGTTTGTACCTTGTGGGTTGTGTTATGGGCATGGCTATTTTGGTTAAGTTTCGTTGGGGTTTTTTGAGTTTTGTTGTTTTGCCGTTTTGTGAGTGTGTTGTTGTGTTGTTTTTCATTTTGAGTAGATATGTTTGTACCTTGTGGGTTGTGTTATGGGCATGGCAATTTTGGTACAGTTTCGTTGGGGGTTTTTTGAGTTTTGTTTCCTTGTTGGATGCCCCTAACAAATTTATATATTGGTTAAGTTTCGTTGGGTTTTTTTTAGTTTTGTTGATTTGCCGTTTTGTGAGTGTGTTGTTGTGTTGTTTTTCATTTTGAGTAGATATGTTTGTACCTTGTGGGTTGTGTTATGGGCATGGCAATTTTGGTTAAGTTTCGTTGGGGTTTTTTGAGTTTTGTTGTTTTGCCGTTTTGTGAGTGTGTTGTTGTGTTGTTTTTCATTTTGAGTAGATATGTTTGTACCTTGTGGGTTGTGTTATGGGCATGGCAATTTTGGTACAGTTTCGTTGGGGGGTTTTTGAGTTTTGTTTCCTCGTTGGATGCCCCTAACAAATTTATATATATAGATTATGTATTTATATATCTAATTGAAACATTCACATCTACCTCCTGTCATGTTGAGGTAGATGTGAATGTTTCAATTGGCCACCTTGATTTATTATTATTATTATTAATAATAATAATAATTTATTTATTTATACCCCGCTCCATCTCCCCCTCCCTCTCAGGGGGACTCGGTGCGGCTTACATGAGGCCATGCCCATCAGTATAGTACACACATTATAAAACAAAAACATAACAATACCTGAAAATAAAATACATAAAATGCAAAAATCAATATAATAAGCGAACAACAGTATAAAAACAACCATTTAAAAACAAAAGATTTCACTGGGCAGGGCCACATTCAAGGATAAGATTTTAAAACACTGGGAGGTAGGACAATGTAAAATTATCAGGATGAGGATCTGAGTAAGGGCGCATTTAATTGCATGAACCATAGATAAAGTGCTTCTAAGGACATTTTGTGCAAAGTTTGATCAGGGAGTATCTAACACTCAATCACTGAAGGCACATTGGAATAGCTAGGTTTTCAGATTCCTCCTGAAGATTGCCAACATGGGGGCTTGCCTAATAACACTGGGGAGTGAGTTCCAGAGCCAGGGGCCACCACAGAGAAGGCCTTCTCTCATCCCCGCGAGTCGCACTTGAGATGCAAGCGGGAGAGAAGAGCCTCTCTGGGAGATCAAAGAGATTGTATGGGTTCGAAGATGGAAATACAGTCGTGCAGGTAGGTGGGTCCCAAATCCTTCAGGGCTTTGTAGGTCAAGACCTGCACCTTGAATTGGGCCCGGAAAATAAACGGCAGCCAGTGGAGCTCCTTAAACAGGTTAGCATTTAATGGTCTAGCAGTTTCAAGGTCTGGCTTGAAACTGCTAGGTGAAACGTCAGAAGAGAATACTTCTGGAACATGGCCATACAGCCCAGAAAACTCACAACAACCCAGTGATTCCAGCCATGAAAGCCTTCGACAATACATTTGTTATTGTTAAACAGTTCACAGTATCCGCGGAGTTCTCCTCCAGCGCCCTATTCAAAGATGTGATACTATCTCAACATCCTCTCAGTTTGGATTGAGACGGATTATTTTGCAGGAAAGCCTGCTGAATATTCTCCAACTCTCAAATATTGGAGAATACTACACACTTTTTACTCCATCGTGTTTTTTGCAGATTTTGCAAAATGCACGAAAGTGGTGCTTTTTTATCTTTATGGAGCTAAGCATAAACATGGAAAGCATAAATGAACAGCCTGGTTACAAACAATCAACCAATGCTACAATTTTTCCTAATCTATGCAACAAGTAACAGTTACTATTCTCCCCCTTTATAGATTATAAAGGAAATTTCCCAAAAGTCATGAGAAAATTGTTGAAATCTCTGAGGTCAACCAAAGGAAATCTTGCCATCTTGTGGTGAGAATATATATTGTTTCCATTAGTTCAGTTGCTAACCAAGGATAAACCATGACAGGATTTCCATCTCTAGATTCAATATTCCAAAAATAAATTATGTGTCATTACAATATCTCATGCAAATGAATCCTCTCAAGTGACTTGAGGATCCATGCTTCTGTAGACTTTTATTTATGGCACACAAATACTCTTGCCTTTTGTATTTCATATCCATGTGTTATTGGTTCTTGTTGGCACATCTTCTTAAAAGCCAGGAAGGCAGTAGTGGTCGGAGGGCTAATCAATAAACAAATCTAACTATCTACCAGAGAAGGGAACTGCATGGGAGCCAAGGGTCCATTTCTCCCCCTCCCTCAGGCCACATCCTCCCAAACAATCTTATCTTACTTTGAATTCTTACCAAATGGTTAAACACTTGAGCTGGCAGGACTGAAGACTGACAGGTCAGAGGTACGAATCCAGGGAGAGTGCAGATGAGCTCCCTCTGTCAGCTCCAGCTCCCCATGCGAGGACATGAGAGAAGCCTCCCACAAGGATGATAAAACATCAAAACTTCCAGGTATCCGCTGGGCAACATCCTTGCAGCCAGCCAATTTTCTCACACAGAAGTGACTTGCAGTTTCTCAAGTTGCTCCTGACATGAAAAAAAACCCCAAAAACTGCAGATGAAATCACATCACTTTTGGTCACCCTTTTGAGAAGGAAGAGAAGGCTGAGAGGAGACATAATTGCCATGTATAAATATGTGAGTCATAGGGATGAGTGAACAAGCTTATTTTCTGCTGCCCTCGAGACTAGGATGTGGAGCAATGGTTTCAAACTACAAGAAAGGAGATTCCACCTGAACATTAGGAAGAACTTCCTAACAGTGAGAACTGTTCAGCAGTGGAACTCTCTGCCCCAGAATGTGGTGGAGGCTCCTACTTTGGAGGCTTTTAAAGAGAGGCTGGATGGCCATCTGTCGGGAGTTATTTGAATGCGATTTCTCTTGGCAGGGGATTGGACTGGATGGCCCATGAGGTCTCTTCCAACTCTATGATGCTATAATTCTGTGTCTTCAAAGAAAATAGAGACATTTAGAAATGTCGAGGTCTGTCTCTGCAAATCTGGAAATGCTTTTGGACATCATAAGGAACACAGTTCAATAATTGCTTACATTTGTGGTATTCACTCTTTTAATTGGACTTTTAAAAGGAAAACAATGGGCCGCCTTTGGTCCCATATTGCTAGAAATGCAGGATATTAAATAAATGCACTTCAACCATTCTATAACTTTCAACAATTGCAATTTCTTTAAGTTACATGATACAATCTGCATATTTCTCCCCTCTAGTTTGAGGTCATGTTCTCCAGGTTTAATTACACTCTTTTATTATATGTTCTACATATAAATTAAATAGAGATGGAGATAAAATGAGTCTCGTAGTACATCACATGCTACTGATTGACTCATTGCATTGTGTTAACAGCAAGTAAAGAGAGGAAAGAGTGCCATCTAGTGAACACCAAAATCCATTGCATTTTAATACTTGGAGAATTATTTATTTATCATGTCAGGAGCAAACCAAACAGTTGTATTGCATTTTTAACAAACAAACAAAGCACAAAGTTTGCAAGCTTGGTAGTTGATTAAATGTCCTTTGACCAGTAGCTGGCCACTTGGAGTACCTCTGGTGTTTCTGCAAGAAGGTCCTCCATTGTGCATGTGGCAGGGCTCAGGTTGCATTGCAGCAGGTGGTCAGTGGTTTGCTCTCCTCCACACTCGCATGTCGTAGATTCCACTTTGTAGCCCCATTTCTTAAGGTTGTCTCTGCATCTCGTGGTGCCAGAGCGCAGTCTGTTCAGTGCCTTCCAAGTCGCCCAGTTTTCTGTGTGCCCAGGGGAAAGTCTCTCATTTGGCATCAGCCATTGATTGAGGTTCTGGGTTTGAGCCTGCCACTTTTGGACTCTCGCTTGCTGAGGTGTTGCAGCGAGTGTCTCTATAGATCTTAGAAAACTATTTCTTGATTTAAGTCGTTGGCGTGCTGGCTGATACCCAAACAGGGGATGAGCTGGAGATGTCACTGCCTTGGTCCTTTCACTATTAGTTGCTACTTCCCGGTGGATGTCAGGTGGTACAATACCGGCTAAACAGTGTAATTTCTCCAGTGGTGTAGGGCGCAGACACCCCATGATAATGCAGCATGTCCCATTAAGAGCCACATCTACTGTTTTAGTGTAGTAAGATGTATTCCACACTGGGTATGCGTACTCAGCAGCAGAGTAGCAAAGTGCAAGGGTAGATGTCTTCACTGTGTCTGGTTGTGATCCCCAGGTTGTGCCAGTCAGCTTTTGTATGATATTGTTTCTAGCATGCTTCTATGATTCTATGATTCTATGCACTTTTTGCTTGCTATTCGGGCAGTGCTGCTTGTAGGTCAGAGGTCTGACCTACTTGGGAGAATTTGGGGGGGGGGGGTAATAACTTGCTATTTTGGTTGTCCACAAGAGCAGAATTTACTATCTGATCATCTGGTGCTCTAGTCATGGAAAATGATGGCATATACATGAAGGCTGATGCATGTTTTTATCAATTGAAAGTAAAATAAATTTCCTGTATCAAAAAATTCCTCCCTAGGCCCTAATTTAGGCTTGGGGAGGAATAAAAAAAAAGTGTGTATTTTGTGGCAAAATGTTAAGGTGGGGCCTCCAACGGTGAGAGTAATGCTCTCCATAGCCCAATGGCCATTTTGGGATACTTTTGAGCCAAAAGTTTGCTTTGTTCAAAGAAAGAAAAAACATATATACACCCAAAGCTAAAAGGTGTTTTATCCCTAAAGCAGAAATGACTTTACAGTTGTAAGGGGAAACTACCCTAAAATATAAACAGCAGAGCATCCAAAAACAAACAAGGTACAAAAGTTGAGCATCAGCTCATTAGCAAGCAGAACTGCCATGTGATGTGGTTGTAAAGAATTCAGAGCTTGGGAGGCAAACATGCAGAGTCCAATCTTTTAAAAAATCACAAAAGGTTTTTTTTAGAATAATGAGGAATAGCTGCATTTCTTAATAATCAAGAACTGGGTCTGAGCTACTCTAACACCCATCTCTTCTAAGGTTTCAAAGAGAGGGGGAAACTACCAATCACTACATCTCTCTGACACACATGCAGAGAGAGATCTCAAAGCACACAGCACTTCCCAACTGTCATATGGGACACATGGGAGAAGGGAAACCTTTAGTCAACCTAAAGCAGTGTTTCTCAACCTTCCTAATGCCACGACCCCTTAATACAGTTCTTCGTGTTGTGGTGACCCCTAACCATAAAATTATTTTCATTGCTACTTCATATCTCTCATTTTGCTACTGTTATGAATTGTAATGTAAATATCTGATATGCGGGATGTATTTGTATTCACTGGACCAAATTTGGCACAAATACCCGATATGCCCAAATTTCCATACTGGTGGTGTTGGGTGGGGTTTGTAGTTGCTGGGATATATAGTTCACCTACAATCAAAGTGCATTTTGAACTCCACCAACAATGGAATTGACCCAAACTTGGCTTTCATGACCAACAGAAAATACTGGAAGGATTTGGTGAGCACTGACCTTGTTTTGGAGTTGTGGTTCATCTCCATCCAGAGAATACTGTGAACTCAAAAAATGATAGATCTGGACCAAACTTGGCACAAATACTCAACATGCCCAAATGTGAACACTGGTGGAGTTTGGGGACAACAGACCTTGACATTTGGGAGTTGTAGTTGCTGGGGTTTATAGTTCACCTACAAAGAGCGAACCCCAACAATAGAATTGGGCCCACACAGAACCCCCATGCCTTGGAGGGCCTCAGTGATGCAAGCCTCCCTCCCACCTCACACACTCTTCCTTGTCTGCACATGTGCACCATGCTACCATGTGCCAAGCACGCCTGCTCTGCCCTCCCTGCTTGGAGTCTCAGAAACAGCCCTCCCCCTTGGCTGAGAGGCCAGCAAATCACAGAGGAGGGCTTTTGATGGGAGGATTCACATCTGTTTCCAAAAAGGAAGAGGACAGGCAGAGAGATCTCCAGCCTTCTCTGCCAAAGGGGTTCCTAAGACCATCAGAAAAATACGTTTTCTCATGGTCTTTGGAGACCCATCTGAAACCCGCTCGGGACCTCCCCAGAGGTCCCGACCCTCAGGTTGAGGAACACTGGTCTATATTAAGCTAATTAAACTGTTCCTCATTGAGGACTTGGGCGGTGTGGGGTTGAATCCAAACAAGTCACTTCCAGTTTGATATAGAAGAGCTATTAAAAATGTCATCCCAGAGCATATGAACAAAGCTGACTGTTTCTAAATTTCTCTTTGTATGACATATTGCTTTTATTTCACTTCCTAGGACTACAAATGCCAGTCTTATGGGTACAATGAACAGACCCCAAAAAGATGTGGAAGAATAAAGATTTTATTGCATAAGAAATACTTTTTAGGTTGCACATATTAATAAGGTATACTTTATCCCCATTAGTCACATTATAAAAAATATTTCTACTCAAAGATAAAGATTGTTCCATTTGCATTATTTATTTACAGTTTGTCTATTAAAGAAAGTAACAAAATTTCAAACAAGATTTGGTTAAGAAGCTCTATCAGTAAAAACATTAGAAAATCAAAACCATTAAGTGCCTAGAAGCAGTCATCAAGATGGCCCATCAAACACATCTGTAGGGGTGGCAGGATGATGAAGAAGACTTCTTCCAAAGACCTCAAAAATCCAGACAGTATCATACGGGATAATGAATTTACGTAGACAACCTGGACTGTATAAGACTTTATAGGTCATAATCCACACTTGGAATCGTGTTTGGAAATAGCCGGGGAAGCCATTGTAAACAAAGGGATTGTACTGTCCTTGGAACTAGCTTCATCTACAATCTAGCTTCAGCTAAAGCTTTTCAAAGGAACCCCATTAAAGTGCAATCAACCCTTTACTTTCACTATGATTAAGGGCACAGAAACCCCATAAAAGTGAAAAACCACACATCTTAAAAGTGCTATTTCTTTTTTTCCACAGAGAACACCTCTCTAGGAATTTCTAAGTCAACTTGGGCAACTTCCTGGAATTTGACCACATTATTGAACTGAGAGGTCCGAGAGATTCTTAGAGAGAACATTTTAATTAAATCCATGAGTAATCAAATCTGCACAAATCAAACCAGCAAATGTAGACGGTTGATAAAGCTAAGGCATGAGTCACCACAGCCCGTCATATGATACTATGAACACTTATAGTTAGTGCTTTAACTGTGCAAGTATACACACCACCATAAGACACTTGATGGCCCTTGTGCTTGCTTCCAATTCTTGAATTTCACACTGTGGATCTGCAATTTCCCAAGAGCAGGCCTCCATATAGCCTCATATCTAATGCATGCAATGTTGGAGGGGGGGTTCTAATTATTTTTATGTTTTTCTATTACACTCACAAGAGCTTCCTTCCCTTTGCAACACAGAATTATCACTCAACAAAAAGTGATGGAACAATAGTGATACTGGGTTCATTGATGGATTTTCCTGTCAATGGAAAGAGGTGACCCAAACACGATTCAAGAGCCATACGAGGGGAAAAACACAATGTCCTGTGGTAAGTCCCATCAACAGATGCATTTATCCTTTCACAGTTGTGTTTTATCAGCCTCATGTGATAAAGTCCTCCATGTTCTCCCAGTGTTAAACCCACTTAGCCCTAAAATCATTTCTCTCAAAGAAGCAACATATGCGCAGTCAAATACGGTTTCGAAAATCCCATCTTTTTGGTCCTCAGTCCTCTATAACTAAGGGTGCTCACATTTCATCTACATAAATAAATTTCATATATATGAGAATTCAACATTATTAAGGGCAAGCATTCTGCAGACCAGGATTCAAATTCCCGCTTGGCCATGGAGACTGTCATGTATTATGTTCTGCAGTTGATGGTGGTTGATGATGGAAGGGTTAATATAAGTCTTAGTTCTAAAGGGTTGAGTAATCTATAAGAGTTCATGGGTGAAAGCAATCAAGGGTGGAGGTATGCAAAAGATGGGTTGCAGCTGGGTGTTTCTGGATATAAGGAGCTAGTATTGGGACTGATCTTTGGGAGAAAAGTATTTGTCTTATTTTGGTGGTAGATGCTGCTGGTTTTTTCCCAGGTTTGTGGATTTTTGGTGTCCTGACCTGTCTTCTGAACCTTTGGAATCCTTGAACCTTTGGACTGGCTTTTGACTATGATATAGACTCTTGATCCCTGGACTTTGTTTATTGAACTCTCAGCGTTTAACCACTGGACTGGACCTTTTGACTATGGAGTTATCTTGAACTGGCAACAGTGTTTGCTGTTTTTGTTTTAAATTCTGTGGCTGAGTGCAATCTTTATGTTTTATATTTTGGACTTTTAAAACAGCCAGAATGTAAGAGCTGTTTTAATTAAATTGTTTCATACAAATTGGGTTTTTGTTTGGTTCATCTCTGCCTCTGTAAAGGCAGAGCCCTGGCATTGTGATAGAGACCACTGGCTGACTTTGGGCGAGTCATACTCTCTCAGCCTCAGAAGGAGACCAAAGCAATCTGCCTCTGAACTAATCTTGTTAATAAAACCATACAATTTCACCTCAGGGTGTCCCTAAGTGAGAAACAATTCAAAAGCACAGAACAACAAGTGCCACCATGTGTGAGAACTGACCTTGCTATTATTACATTCAGTTTAATTGTTTATGGAGTTAGCAAACTTTTTACCACCCCATTCCTTCCCATATAACAGCGAGTTAAACCGCTAAGCTGCAGAACGGAAGGTCCATGGGACAGGTGAGCTCCCGATGTTAGTCCCAGCTTCTACCAACCTAAAACGTTGAAAAAATGCAAATGTGAGATGAATAGGTACCACTTCGGCAGGAAAGTAACAGTGCTCCATGCAGTCATGCCAGGCACATGACCTTGGAGACATCTACGGACAATGCCAGCTCTTAGGCTTAGAAATGGAGATGAGCACCGAACTTGACTAGACTTGATGTCAAGGGGAAACTTTTAGGAGGTCTCCCTGATCAGTTGGAGCAAAAGGAATTCTAAGTAAGAAAACCATAAAAGGAGGATGTGAAAACCCATCATCCATAATTATTCCTGAATAGCTCCATCTGTTTTCAATCAAAGATAAAGCCAGGTTCTGGAGGATAAAAAACTGACTTCTGGAATTCATCCTCCAAATCGTAGGCTGCAAGGAGCACTCGCTCTGCATCTTTTGCAAAGTTATCCAAAGCAGTGTGGAGCAGGTAATAGGCAGCAACAAAGGAGATGCCTCCAGCCACGAGGTTGTCCAAAAGGGGCACCCGGTCCTTCAATAACCTAGCGGCCACCTTTCCATAAGTGGCCGCTTGACTCAGGATGATATGGACAGCATTCTCTGAGAGATCCCTCGCTAATGTTGAAGACACCTGGTTTTTCAGTTGAGAAGGGTCCTTTGAGGCGGTGAGGGCCAAGGCTCCCAGAGAGTCATCATCCAGCCCAAAACTCCTACGATAGGAGTCCAGGGTTTTGATGAGCATGGGGATGTTCAGATGGAAAGGGAGGCCGGGTAAAGCTGAGACAAAACAGGCCATCAAAGCCTTCTTCCAGATGTTCCTGCGCAGTGAAGCTTTTTTCTTCTGCACAGCTTCGGTAGTGACAGAAGGGAATGAAAGGAGCAAGACATGCCTCTTGTGGCCCTCCAGCTCCTCAGCGAGAGTGTTCTCCAAGCGCTGGAAGTCAAATCTGTGCAGCTCAAAGCTGGAGATCAAAAATATCTTGGGGGAGTCCAGACCTCCTTGCTTCAGCTGGCGGATGCAGTCTGCTTCAATCTCTCTGAGCACCTGGACCTCCTCAAATCTGGTCGGCCTTCGTTGTCGTGAAGCCCGAAGGTCAAGGTCAATCTTGGAACGCACAAAGTAGAAACGCTTGCCCATCGCAGCCACTGCACAGGCCAGCTTGGCATGGTTCTCCCGGAACCTCTCGGAGGCTATGATGATAAAGAAATCGTATCTCTCAAACCCCACCTGCTGCAGGTAGGTCTCGGCTTGGAAGCGTGGAGTGCCTGTCCCTGGCAAGTCCCAAATGTGGACTCTGGGCAGGCGAGGGTGTTCATAAGGCGTGGGTGAACAGGTGGTCTCCGTGACTCCGGTAGGGGCGGCACGGGGGTCTCCGTCATTAAGTCCCAGCAGCGCATTGATGAAGGTGGATTTTCCAGCACCCGATTCACCAGTCACTGCAACCTCAAGCGTTGTGGTCTCCATTGAATCCAGGAGCGACTGGACCTGATTGGAGACCTCCAGGACCACGCGGGACTGGATGATGGTGCCCATCTCTCGGAGGTCCACTTCTTGGATTTCCATGATGTCTCTTCTGCTATATAAAGACAAAGGGCAAAAGGACATGAGTGGAGTTTCTGTTCGTTTTCCTACTCTCTTCTAAAACATAAGAACTACAAGATGGGACATTGTTTTGATGAGTATTTATTTAATTTATTGAATTGTGTTTTATTACAGCTGTTATTATTTTATTGATGTTAAAATTTATATTGTAATTGTGTTTTTGGTGGCATTGAATTTTTCCTTGTAAACCGCCTCGAGTCGCCAGAAGGCTGAGAGGGGCGGTATACAAATACAATAAATAAATAAATAAATTTTCAGAACTAATTAGAAAATGAAGGAGTTTCAGTTTCCATAAGGCAGGAAATAGGAAAGAGGTGTCACAGGTGTCCATCAAGTCATTTTAGTGCCTTTTGTCCTTTACAGATATTTTGCCCCCCACCCCAATACCTCTAGAGAAGCGTTTCTCAATGTGGGAGTCAGGACCCCGGGGGGGGGGGGGGGTGAGAAACAATGCAGACTAATTCAACCATAAAAGTCAGCCATAGTAGAGCACCTGATGAACCAGTATATTATTTGAGAACACAGAAATGATGGACCTCTCTAACAACCACCATGTCAGACTACACAGAGAAGCTACTGAAATCCACAAGCATGTGGCCCTATGGGGAGAACAAGGCCTATGAGGAGCGGCTTAAAGAGCTGGGCACGTTTAGCCTGAAGAAGAGAACGCTGAGAGAAGACATGATAGCCATGTATAAATATGTGAGAGGAAGCCACAGGGAGGAGGGAGCAAGCTTGTTTTCTGCTGCCCTGGAGACTAGGACGCAGAACAATGGCTTCAAACTACAAGAAAAGAGATTCCATCTGAACATGAGGAAGAACTTCCTGACTGTGAGAGCCATTCAGCAGTGGAACTCTCTGCCCCAGAGTGTGGTGGAGGCTCCGTCTTTGGAAACTTTTAAACAGAGGCTGGATGGCCATCCGTTGGTGGTGCTTTGAATGCAATTTTCCTGCTTCTAGGCAGGGGGTTAGACTGGATGGCCCATGACGTCTCTTCCAACTCTATGATTCTATGAAATTGCAAGGAAAGAAATTCCACCCAAATATTAGAAGGAATTTCCCGGTGGTAAAAGTTGTTCGACAGTGGACTATACTGCCTTCAAGTGTGGTGAAGTTTTTAAGCAGGAGACTGGATGGCCACCTGTTGGGAGGGCTTTGAGTGGGTCTTCGTGCTTGGCAGAAAGGGGTTGAACTGAATGGGCTTGTGGCCTCTTCCAACTCTACAATCTCAAATACAAGACTATATCTATTGGAAAGGCAACTCTTTCTCTGCACTGAGCCATGGTTTACAAGTGTGGTGGAGGCTCCTTCTTTGGAAGCGACAACGGAGGGTTGTTGTAGGTTCTTCGGGCTATATGGCCATGTTCTAGAGGCATTTTCACCCAACGTTTCGCCTGCATCTATGGCAAACATCCTCAGTACCTCTAATGATGCTTGCCATAGATGCATGCAAAACGTCAGGAGAAAATGCCTATATATGGCCATATAGCCCGAAAAAACCTACAACAACCTAGTGATTCTGGCCATGAAAGCCTTTGACAATACTTTTAAACAGAGGTTGGATGGCCATCCGTCGGTGGTGCTTTGAATGCAATTTTCCTGCTTCTAAGCAGGGGGTTAGACTGGATGACCCATGAAGTCTCTTCCAACTCTATAATTCTATGCTTCCAGTATTTTTTTTCAAAAAAAAAAAAACCTCTAAAATCAGGACAGTAAATAATAAGCAACACTAAAAGAGCGGGGGAATTCCAGCAAGAAACAATCAGGTCAGCTAACTCCTCCCAACAATGATTCAAGGAATGGCCTTGAAGCTGCAATGCCATTCAATGCTAATCAAGGTGGCCAATTGCAACATTCATACCTGCCTCCAACTGACAAGAATTCTTTCTCCCACCTGTGACATTCCAGATATATAAACCTCACTGGCCTAGTTCCCAACAGACCTCACAACCTCTGAGGATGCCTGGGTGAAACGTCAGGAGAGAATGCTTCTGGAACATGGCCATACAGCCAGGAAAACTCACAGCATGCCAGTGATTGTGACCATGAAAGCCTTCAACAACAGTAAATTTCTATTTACCCAAATCACCCAGAAAGTTGCTTGCAGTGGAAAGGAAACAGAATGTAAAACAGAAAGGAAGGGGGGGGGGGTTCTAGCAAAACAGAGTGAGATGTTTTTAAAGCAGCCCAGTGTATTGTGCCTCCTTAAACCCACACTATTCTGGCCTTTGTGGGCTGGAAGCCAATGTTGCATTCAAGCCTTTATGATTATGAAGTCAAATGTTATGGGTTTTCTAGGTTGCCTTTCTCTATTTTGCTGATCAGTTTTCCCCCTTCCCTCCAGCCTTGCTTTCTCTCCATACTCACGAAATTCCCCCGAACAGGAAGGGAAGAGGAAAAGCAGAAAACAGCAGACTACTTTCGTCTGGAGGAAAGGAAAGAGAAACCATCACATGAAAAGAGGTGGGGCTACCAGGCAGGAAAACATGCTGTCCTCACAAAACAGCAGCCAATGGGAAGGAGGCATGCAAAGCCGGATCAAGGGAGAGGTAATCCAAAACAGCTCGCCCTCGGTGATCTACCTCTCAAACCGGTTCACAGCACAGAAAAGATGTTTGCAACCCAGGCTGCATTTAGCCTTCTTTTTGCAAAACAGGCAGCAATCCGCCAATCAGATGAGGAAGTAAAGCGCGCCCCCTGGTGGCTTGTTAGGTGATTTCTCTGCTGTGAAGAAAGAGAAAGGCAGCAAAAGGAAAAGTCTGATGCTGATCATAGAATCATAGAATCAAAGAGTTGGAAGAGACCTCATGGGCCATCCAGTCCAACCTCCTGCCAAGAAGCAAGAATATTGCATTCAAATCACCCCTGACAGATGGCCATCCAGCCTCTGTTTAAAAGCTTCCAAAGAAGGAGCCTCCATAACACACCAGGGCCAGGCATGTAGCCAGGGGGGGGGGCTCGGGGGGCTTCAGCCCCCCCCGAAATTTTCATGGTGGTTCGCGAAAAGGCCTTATTGGTGCATTATTTAAACTGTTATGTTTATTCATATCATGATCTGATCACCATACTCAATATATCCCATATGCATGGGGGTACTCGGATAATGATACAAAAGGTTTCCTAGGGTAGACCCTCTTTCACTCAGATTCAGCCCCCCCCGAAACTCAGCCCCCCCCGAAACCCCCCCTGAAAAATTTTTTAGCCCCCCCCCGAAACGAAATCCTGGCTACGGGCCTGACCAGGGCAGAAAGTTCCACTGCTGAACGGCTCAAACAGTCAGGAAGTTCTTCCTCCTGTTCAGATGGAATCTCCTCTCTTGTAGTTTGAGGCCATTGTTCTGCGACCTAGTCTCCAAGGAAGCAGAAAACAAGCTTGCTCCCTCCTCCCTGTGGCTTCCTCTCACATATTTATACATGGCTATCTTATCTCCTCTCAGCCTTCTCTTCTTCAGGCTAAACATGCCCAGCTCGTTGAGCTGCTCCTCATAGGGCTTGTTCTCTAGACCCTTGATCATTTTAGTCGCCCTCCTCTGGACACATTCCAGCTTGTCAATATCTCTCTTGAATTGTGGTGCCCAGAATTGGACACAATATTCCAGGTGTGGTCTAACCAAAGCGGAATAGAGGGGTAGCATGACTTCCCTAGATCTAGACACTATGCTCCTATTGATGCAGACCAAAATCCCATTGGCTTTTTTGCCGCCACATCACATTGTTGGCTCATATTTAACTTGTTGTCCACGAGGACTCCAAGATCTTTTTCACACGTACTGCTGTCGAGCCAGGCATTGTCCCCCATTCTGTATCTTTGCATTTCATTTTTCCTGCCAAAGTGGAGTATCTTGCATTTGTCACTGTTGAACTTCATTTTGTTAGTTTCGGTCCATCTCAAGATCGTTTTGAATCCTGCTCCTGTCCTCTGGAGTATTGGCTATCCCTCCCAATTTGGTGTTCAGCTCCCCTTCCTTTTTTCCTGCATGCATCGTGCACCAATATTGTAATCCTTAGGGGGCATCTACACTGTAGAATTCAGTGTATTTTGACACCACTGTAAGTGCCATGGCTCAGTGTTCTTCATCACTATGATACTTCACCTTGTTGATGGGAAGCTTCCCACCGGAGTGGAAATCATCTATTGGACAGATGGCAATGTGACGGCGCGTCAGGCCCCACTTGTATGTGAATGTACAGTTGAATTGTTTGGTTACCTATAGCTGTCAATCAATGTTATTTTGCACCGGTTGAATTGCTCCCCTGCTCAATTGTTTGGCTCCGCCCCTTCCCAGGGAAGAGGGCAGTGCTTTCTTTTCATTCTACCATCAAACATCTCAGCAAATGGGTTGTTGTAGATTTTTCCGGGCTATATGGCCATGTTCTATAGGCATTTCTCCTGACGTTTCGCCTGCATCTATGGCAAGCATCTATGTTTCAGCTGGCCACCTTGATTAGCATTTAATGGCTTGGAAGTGCCTGGGGGGAATCTTTTGTTGAGAGTTGCTGTTGAAAATTACAACAGCAAAACAACAGAGCGTAAACAATCAGGCACATCAAATCACTCTCATCAAAAGATTCCCCCCAGGCACTTCCAAGCCATTAAATGCTAATCAAGGTGGTCAGCTGAAACATTCACACCTAGCTCCAGCAGACAAAGGTCCTTTGTCCCACCCTGGTCATTCCACAGATATATAAACCCATTTTCCTACTTCCAACAGACCTCATACCTCTGAGGATGCTTGCCATAGATGCATCAGGAGAAAATGCCTCTAGAACATGGCCATATAGCCCGGAAAAACCTACAACAACCCAGTGATTCCGGCCATGAAAGCCTTCGACAATACATCTCAGCAGATGGACGCGAGAAAGCCTTAGCTCCAGTTAAGTCATCTCTCATCACCAATTCTTACGTTTGTCCTCTTAAGATTCATTCTTCATATCCAGCTCACCTGGACAACGTTGCAAAATCTTAAGCGCCCTCAACCCAGTCCACTGGCATCAAGAGGAAGACTTTGGCCTTCGATATAGGTCATTAGACTGGGGTTGTGAATGCTCAGGCTTTCACAGCCATTGAGAAAGAGGGAACTTCGAAAGCTTCTCACCTGTAAAACTCCTTGGACCCAAGACTTCAGAGACTGTAATATATATTTCTTTATCCCTTTTGAATATCAAGTTTATGCCCAAGGAAGATAACTCATGGTGAACAATAAAGCCTATTTCGAGTTATCTATAGCGTCTTGATCTTTAAGAGTTCTAGTTCTCTAAAGGAGGGCAAGAAGCAATCCCCTGGAGAAAGATGTCACACCCATGTTTCTTTCAGTAAGATCTATAGCCCCCAGGCGTGACGGCACAGGCAAGCTATTTAACTTCAGCACACTGAAAGCCAAAAGCAAGTTTACAGCTACATCTGTTATAGAACTCCAATATGCTGATGACAATGTCTGTGCGCATTCAGAAGAAGACCTACAAGCCACTAACACCTTTGCAGAAGCATACGAGAAGCACAGCCTGTCATTGAACATTGAGAAAACCAAAGTGCTCTTCCAGCAGGCACCAGCCAATCCATCTCCAATGCCAGAAATTAAGCTTAATGGTGTAACATTAGAAAATTAGTAGCTCCACTGGCTACCGATTAGCTACCGGACCCAATTCAAAGTGCTGGCTTTGGCCTTTAAAGCCCTAGACGGTTCTGGCCCTACATATCTATCCGAACGTATCTCGGCCTATCAGCCCACCAGGACCCTAAGATCTTCGGGAGAGGCCCTTCTCTCCATCCCGCCTGCTTCACAGGTGCGGCTCGCGGGAACGAGAGACAGGGCCTTTTCTGTGGTGGCCCCGCGGCTTTGGAATGCCCTCCCTATAGAGATAAGATCAGCCACCTCACTGATGGCATTTCGGAAAAAACTGAAAACATGGATGTTTGAGCAAGCATTCGGCTAATCCGATGCGATGAAGTTTTTGGATCAAGGACTGGCAATCACAGACAACGAAATTGGATTATGATTTTAACTAAGAGATGCATTGGTCTGTACTGGTGGCCCAATACTGTGTATTGTATATGTATGTGTTTTATATTTTTAATCTGTATTATTGTTGTTTTTAAATGTTGTAAACCGCAATGAGTCGCCGTTTTAGGCTGAGATATTAGTGGTATACAAGTGTACTAAATAAATAAATAAATAAAATGTTGACCATTTCCTCTCCCTTGGCAGCCACCTCTCCACAAAAGTCAACACTGACACTGAAATACAACATCACCTGACTGCGAGTGCAGCATTCTTCTGAATGAAGCAGAGAGTGTTTGAGAACCAGGGCATCCGTAGGGATACCAAGGTGCTTGTTTATAAAGCTATTGTCCTCCCAACCCTGCTATATACCTGCGAAACGTGGACAGTCTACAGACATCACATGTAACTCCTGGAACGATTCCATCAGCGCTGTCTCCGAAAAATCCTGCAAATCTCTTGGGAAGACAGGTTGACAAATGTCAGCATGCTGGAAGAAGCACTGAAGCGATGCTCCTCCACCATCAACTCAACTGGACTGGTCACATTGTCCAAATGCCCAATCACCGTCTCCCAAAGCAGATATTCTACTGCGAACTCAAGAACAGAAAATGGAATGTTGGAGGACAGGAAAAGAGATTTAAAGATGGGCTCAAAGCCAACCTTTAAAACTGTGGCGGTAGCTACGTAGGTGACTCTGGAAACCTATTCTAGACCTGCATGTTCTCCCGCAGTGAGGACATCAATTTCTGGTGGAAGCCAGTCCTGGTCGGGGTTGGCTTGTCACGCCTTCATCTTGGCATTTTTCTCTCTTTCACCCTCCATTCGTGCCCCTTCAAATTCTACACCACTGCTGGTCACAGCTGACTTCCAGCTAGAGCACTCAAGGGCCAGGGCTTCCCAGTTCTCAGTGTCTATGCCGCAGTTTTTAAGGTTGGCTTTAAATCTCTTTTCCTGCCCACCAACATTCTGTTTTCCATTCTTGAGTTCAGAGTAGAGAAACTGCTTTGGGAGACGGTGGTCGGGCATTCAGACAATGTGGCCAGTCCAGCGGAGTTGATGGCAGAGGACCATCGCTTCAATGCTGGTGGTCTTTGCTTCTTCTAGCATGCTGACATTTGTCTGCCTGTCTTCCCAAGAGTTTTGCAGGATTTTTTGGAGGTAATACTGATGTAATTGTTCCAGAAGTTGCATGTGATGTCTGTACATAGTCCACGTTTTGCAGGCAATATAACAGGGTTGGGGAGACAATAGCAAAAGCACCTTGGTCTCCCTACAGATGTCCCGGTCCTCAAACATTCTGTGCTTCATTTGGAAAAATACTGCACTCACAGATCTCAGGCGGTATTGTATTTCAGTGTCAATGTTGACTTTTGTGGAGAGGCGGCTGCCAAGGTAGCTGAAATGGTCAACATTTTCTAATGTTACACCATTAAGCTGCATTTCTGGCATTGGAGAGGGATTGGCTGGTGACTGCTGGAAGACCACTTCGGTTTTCTTGATGTTCAATAACAGGCTGAGCTTCTCGTATGCTTCTGTGAAGGTGTTTAGGAGTGGCTTGTAGGTCTTCTTATGAATGCGTACAGATGACATTGTCATCAGTATACTGGAGTTCTATAACAGATGTTGTAACCTTGGTTTTGGCTTTCAGTCTGCTGAAGTTAAATAGCTTGCCATTTGTCCGATAGATGATTTCCACTCCGGTGGGAAGCTTACCATCAACAAGATGAATTATCATAGCGATGAAGATGGAAAATAAGGTTGGGGCAATAACACATCCCTGTTTGACACCTGATTCCACCTTAAATGGGTCACTTTGGGAGCTATTGGTGTCCAAGACTGTTGCCATCATGTCATCGTGGAGGAGCCACATACATATAATTGCTCTGAAAGTATAAATAAATATTTGGAAAAGGGCTCATTTCTATACACAGTCAATGCATGACAGAAGCAAACAGCCTGGATTTCTACTGACGGCAGCATGTCATCCAAAAGCCACTCTGTTTCCCATTCAGTTCTCCATATAGCTCCCTGCGTTTGTTTCTGTTTTGGATCCAAATTCCTCTCTTATTCGTTTATGGAGATGCTCAGCTTCTAGCATCAGGGGTGACTAGACCAGCTACGATCACTCTTCCATTCAAAATATTCCAGAGGCTTCTCTGGATATCTGCCAACCATTCGTCTCATTCAGAAATGTCAGCTAAATATCTGGGGCTGTGGGCAACCTTTTGTCTAATTGTTTGGCTCTACGCAGGCATCACTTGAAAGCAAAAAGGTTTTCCCACTCAACTTGCAGCAACACTAGAAATGGGACCTGGGGTGGATCTAACACTGGGCTACATTGCCCCAAATACTCTGCTTTTTCTCGTAAGCATCAGTAATAGCACAAGAGGCCTGTTGTGGGCCTACAGGCTCAAGTGGTCTCCATGGTAACCAGATCCAGGGAAGGACCAGTTTAGGGAGTGTTGAACGTGGGCTACGTGACCAATCTCTCATATCTCTGAGTGGGCGGGGCCTGGAGGCATACCTTCCTTTTCATTGGAGGAGAGAACCCCACCACCCTTCCTTATTGGCTGCTCTGCCTTGACGAGCAGTTCTGGGACATTGTTTACTATTTCTGGACATGCTTACTGCAGCAGAGAGAGTGAAAGGCAATATTTTTGAATCACTTCTCTGCAGCAAAAGGACCCTACTGCATAATTTAATTTTTCTAAAAGCACCCTATAATAGCAGCTCTTTAGCAATTTTATATTCCTACCATTTATAGGGCATGTGATGGCTTTTAGTAAAATACAATAAATGATTAAGTCTCTCTCTCTCTCTCTCGCTCTCTCTTTCTCTATATATATGTGTGTGTGTGTGTGTGTGTGTGTGTGTGTATATATATATATATATATATATATATAATTTATTATTTATTATTATTTACATCACTTTTATCCTGTCCATATCAGCCTGAAGGTTACTCAGGGCGGCATACAAATTGGCATATATATATATATATATATATATATATATATCGTGTCAGGAGTGCCTTGAGAAACTGCAAGTCGCTTCTGGTGTGATAAAATTGGCCATCTGCAAGGATGCTGCCCAGGGACGCCTGGTTGTTTTGATGTTTTATCACCCTCGTGGGAGGCTTCTCTCATGTCCCTGCATGGGGAGCTGGAGCTGACATAGGGAGCTCATCCATGCTCTTCAGTCTTGCCGACACAAAAGTTTAATCCACTGCGCCACCGGGGGCTCCAATGATTAACTGACATATTGCATGTGTGTCATTGAAGGCTTTCATGGCTGCTGTGAGTTTTCTGGGCTGTATGGCCATGTTCCAGAAGCATTCTCTCCTGACATTTTGCCCACATCTATGGCAGGCATCCTCAGAGATTGTGAGGTCTGTTGGAAACTAGGCAAGTGAGGCTTGTGTGTGTGTGTGTGAGAGAGAGAGAGAGAGAGAGAGAGAGAGATTTGAGTCAGGGTTTGCATGTGATTGAGTCAGGGTGCATCTACGCTGTAGAATTCATGCAGTTTGATACTGCTTTAAATGCCAGGCTCAATGCTACAGTGTCAAAATGTATAGTTTGGTGAGAATCTAGTGCTTCCAACACACTCTTTTCAAGTTCCAATTTCCTATAAAAACTTATAGCCCAAGCATTCCCTGATTCCCAGCTATGTAAGACAATTTTTGTTCCTGGGTTATAAATGTCATTTCCTAATTGGTTCTATCATAAAAATATGGGAAATGTTTACTAAAATTCAAAAACTTTGTTTTTCATGACATCCTGCAGCACATTTGGCTACAGTTTTTCAATGGATATCTCATTGCGTCTCAACAAATTCAACATGGTTTGCACCACAACAAGCAAAGTTTCTGAAGTATAGCAACTACTTTCAAAGTAAGTACCACACAATAAAACAGGAAATAACACTTTCAAACCAGGAACAGATTTTTTTTTTCTCAAATGAAATCATCCTCTTGTGTTTATTGTTCCTTGCCCATGATGTACATAACTGTTTATAATGTATACAATGGAGTTTGTAGTAAAATACCTACCCGCAAGTTTTGGTAGGTGGAAGTCCACGTTAAACAAGTGTCTACCATGGAGTTGATGCATTGCTGCCAGAAAGTTTGGTGCTTCACTAAACTATAAATCTCAAGATTCTCTGACACTGAGCCATGCCAGTTAAAGTGGCATCAAGTTGCATTAATTCAACAGTCCAGCTGGACCTTTTGCACACCATAATTCAGTGGAAGAAGAGGGGTGAATTTTTTATCTTTCCCAGTAGACTCAGGTAAAAGCAAACTTCTGCAGCCCCTCCTACCTTGTGTGCTCTTCCTCATTAATGTCACTTGCCATTGTAATCCATTCAGATGTTGCTTGACCAGATGCAAGCTCTTAATACTTGTGAAACACTGGGAAATGTGGCACAATGCCTTTTGTTTCATAGTTAGAACCCCTTAACAATCAGAATTGCAGGGTGCATCAACATTGTGGATTTAATGCAGTTTGGCACCGCTTTAATTCTCTATGGGATTCTCTAAGCACTATGGGATCCTGGGATTTGTAGTTCTACAAGATATTTAGCCTTCTCTGCCAAAGCATCCTGGTGCCTCACCGAACTAAAAATCCTATAGGCATGAGCCATCGCAGTAAACATGATGTTAAACTGTGTTAATTCTACAGTTCATAAGAACAACAATACAAAAACCATCTCAGTGATTGAGATCATCTGGAGAGGTCCTGCTCTCGGTCCCACCTCTTTCACAGGTGCGGTTGATGGGGATGAGAGATAGGGCCTTTTCAGTGGTGGCTCCTCGGCTATGGAACTCCCTTCCCAGTGATATTAGATCATCCCCTTCCCTCATGACTTTCAGAAAAAAAGGTGAAAACATGGATTTGTGACCAAGCCTTTGGCAACAAATACAGTGCAATAGATAACTTGGATTTATGTGTAACTATCATTGGAATGGCCCGACCTTGATTGTGGATAACATGATTTTATAGCTGTAAGTGGTATTGTTTATGATTTAATTGCTTTTAACCTCATTTAGATTTTTAACTAAATGTTTTTTAATTGTTGAATTATTTAAGGCATTGAATTTTGCCTCTGCTGTAAGCTGCCTTGAGTCCCCTTCAGGGTCAAGAACGGATGGATATAAATATAGTAAATAAATAAAAAGCTTCAGCCAGTGGTTGCTACTAATTGTACAATGGAAAACACTTGCAATAATTTGTGTTGAGATTCCAGTGGCTGCCGCTGGGTGGATAAGCTCCCAAACACCATGACAGAAAGGAGAGGAAATGCACTAGACTTAATCAATAAAGAGCTTTTAAGGGAAGTGCCTTGGTACTTTGTGCTTGTAATGGACTTGTAATGAATGATAAATTCGGGATTATCATTGGCTTTGTGAGTACACTACTCTAATTAGGCTTACTGCTAAACACAGGTCCAATTGTCCCTCTACATTACCTATTTATGAAGTTTACATTGGATTTTAACCTTCACAAATTTGATTATTTGTGGATTTGATTTTAAAATGTTGTCTCTACATCTTCTAATGTGACTCTATTATCAAGATGCTCCGGTCATGCTGGATAACCTATTGATTTCTAGAGATGACACCTCTTTGAGAATCCCTAGGGCCCCATCAATGTGGCCATATAATGCAATTCATTGCAGTTAAACTTCATTTTAGGAGTCTATACTGACCATATCATCCAATTTCAAACTGCAGTGTATGGCAGTGTAGATGGGGCCCATGTGATTCTGTGGTCTGCTTCCAAGAGAAGTTGACCAAGAGTTGTGCTAGAAGATCTAGGAAGTTTTATTTCCTAGAGAGTTTCCTAGATTTTCTAGAGAATTGTCCTCTCTGGAAAAATAGCAGTTTTGTTATTCACAAATGTTCACTTTCATTGGGGTTATTCCATCTGTACTGTAATTTTCTAGATTTCCTTCTTTTTCAGTACAATAGGTATAGAGCTAAGAGTACAATGGTCTCAGGCTTAAATGCCCAGATTCTATCTGATTTGGATATCTGATCTTGGAAACTTACCTGGATCAGTCCTAGTTAGTATTTAGATGTAAGACTCCCAATGAATGTTGGCTATGGCTATATGTCAGAGTAGTAGTGTCAAACCTGTAGCCTTCCAGGTTTTGGACTTCAGCTCCAGAATTCCTGGCCATTGGACAAGCTGGCAATGGCTTCTGGAAGTTGGAGGCCCAAACATTTGGAGATCCACAACTTTGGCATCTCTGTTTCAGAGGATGGAGCTGACAAACCCATCTCTTAGTATTCCTCTCCTGGGCCTCAAGGTACACATCCACTCCAAATGCGCTTACACTTACTGACTTGAATGCCAGATATCACCCAGCCTGAAGTGATATCTTGGAGCATTTGAGTCTTCAAACAGGAATGGTATCAGTTTGCACCAGCTGGGGTCAGGAGAGGTGAATGAAGACCACTTGGCTTTATAGGTCAGCTCCTAGGCTAGCTGCATCTTTTGGATGCTAGGAATAATCATAGCTAGCTACCCATGACGTTATTCACACATTTAAACTAGCGCACAATATCACACCCTCCTGTTGCGCTTTATCCCCTTACCTATATTACTTACTAGCTTGGAGACCCGGTGAGGCCTGGATTATTTGAAAAGGGCAGTTCTCTCTGGAGAAGAGTGAACTACAGCTTCCATATGCCAAGGTCAATCATGGCCAAACCCCACCTGTATGCACAGTTGGCCTTGTTGGGTCCGTGTGCCAAGTTTGGTCAAGATCCGTGTTGGCAGGGTTCAGGGCTCTCTGGATAAGGATGAACTACAACTCCCATGTGCCAAGAGCAATCATCCCCCCTAACCAGGCCTGTATGCACAATGGGCCATGTTGGTTCTGTGTGCCAAATTTAGCCTAGAACCGATGTTGGCTGGGTTCAGGGCTCTCTTGATAAAGGTGAACTACAACTCCCATGTGTCAAGGGCAATCACCACCAAACCAGGACTGTATGCGCAGTGGGCCATGTTGGGTCTGCATGCCAAGTTTGGTCCAGAGCCAACATCGACTGGATTCAGAACTCTGCATAAGGATAAACTACCACTCCCAAAATCAAGGTCAATTCCCACAAACCCCTGAAGTATGTTCTGTTTGTCATGGGGAGTCTGTGTGCCAAGTTTGGTCCAGGTCCGTCATTTGTGTGGGTCACAGTGGTCTGTGGGATCCAAATTGGCTGAAGGTACTGCAAATCCCATTGTCCATGGTCCATCCTCCCTCGAAGTACAGCAGGACATATAGAGGGCAATTAGGGGTCTGTGTGCCAAGTTTGGTCCAGTTCCATCATTTGTGGGGGACCACAGTGGTCTCTGGAAGTGAGAGACGGTACTGCAAATCCCATCATCCCTGGAAAGTGTAGTCCAGATCTATCATTGGTTGGGTTCACAGTGCTCTCTGGATGTAGGTGAACTACAACCCTTATAAATCAAGGTCAATTCCCCCAAAACCTGATCATGCGGGTTCTGTGTGCCAAATGTGGTCCAGGCCCATTGTCGATGTGCTGTGTCTTGATACAGGGTGAACTACAACTTCAGTTTGTTGAGTCAGTCCCCTCTCCAGTATGTTTGGTTGCTGATCAATTCCTTTGTTGGCTGTGTGCCATAGGAAAGGGTAGGAAAGCGTTTAGAGAGAAGCAGTGGGCGGACTCATGCAAATTCCATACCAATGGAGAGCGAAAGGAACAGTGGAATGCGGCACTCACTATAACCTGCAATGTGATTGGAGAGTGGGCTTTTGGTGGCTGGCTCCTCAGCACTGTGGGTTATAGCTGTGCTGGCACAACTGTGCCAGGAGATTTGATGCTTTTTTTTCACTGTTGGTTTGCATGAATCTATTCAAGCTATGCTTTTTTGCAATTGGGTAGCTTCCCCCAGGTTGCAATCATAGGGCCAACAACCTATCAATCATCATTAGAGTCTTTAGATCCGCCCCTTTCCCAGGTTTTGGAGGGAAAAGGGGACTTTCAGTTCAGTCTCACAGTTTGGAGCCCAACAGTAGGACGTGTGGGCTTTTCTCTACCCCACCTGTAAAAAGCTTCACTTCTTACAGCTCTGCCGGGGTTAAAGAAATAGATCTACAACCAGCTTTGCTGGGAAATACAGCCAGCTTTGCTGGGCAAAGATATAGTTCCACAGCCTTCGTGGAGAACCTAAAAGGACATCAGCTTGGCAGATCTGCAGCAGCCATTGCCTGGTAAGGGACCACTTGGGCTACCAATAATGCAGCTTGGAGCCGGGAGTTGGGGCCTCATGCCAGCAAGGTTAAGAAAGTTTGCCCAAGGCAGGGTCGGAAGGTTTCCTTAAAGAAGATAGGAACAGTTTATCAAGCAGTTGCCTGTCCCTTGTCGACAGATCGAGAAAGCTACCAGTTTTACAAGATTATATGGCATTTTATTCATTTGTTCGAAGATTTAAGCCTTAATAAAGAACTTTGTTGGACTTACTTTGAGCCTCTACAGAACTTTGTTTTGGGAAACCTAAGGGGCCCTTTAGCTGAGGCACCCCGGCATCCCGTTGGGCATACAGAAAGCACATCCTATAAACAGTCGTTATCACAGGCCCAGTGCGCGACAGCACAACAGTTGTTTATGGAGGACCGAGGCTGCCAGTGTGGACACCCCAGAAATGTACACACATGCAGATTTTTTTTCACTTTTATTATGTGTATAGATAGATTACAAACAGCAACTTCAGGAGCAAAATGTCACAAAGTGGATTTAGGAGACCAACATGAGTCTCTATAGTGGACCTTTGGTATGCGCAGGGATGAGGTTCCTATATACATATGCAGGTCCGAGGATGTCCAAGTATCATTATATATAATGGCACAGTATAATGCAGGCATTGGCAAACTTGGGGCCTTCAGGTGTTTTGAACTTCAACTCCCACAATTCCTAACAGCCTCAGGCCCCTTCCTTTCCTCCCACAGCTGCTTAAGCGGCACTAACCATGCTACCCAATTTTTCTTAAACTTTTCATGCACTGACATTTAGATATTTTCTGGACTTGAAGCCAACATTCAGTGTAAAGCTTGAGGTGGAGCTTTAAGGAACAAAAGAACATGACATACACAGAAATGGATACTGGGGGTCAAATTTCAAATGGTTTCTGTACCTTGGCTTTCCCAAAGCAAGAATTCCTGCCTAAGAATGAAGACAATTGAAATAGAAAATTTAAAACTTGAAATATGTGTGTATGAGTCTATACTCACATATATGAAAATTAAGATATGTTACCCCGATGATCAAAATATTGTCTCAGAAGACAGATCTCTCTCTCATAATGTTTTGCACAGACCCTGGAATTCTAAACAGATAGTCATATATTCAAGATGACTGTAAAATGCATTTTAAAAGGAAAATAAATACACAGTGCATGGAGGAGATTAAGCCAGACATAAGAAACATTTAAGAGTCCACTTTGTGGCAGTACTTTTATTAGAGCAGCCAAAACAAAGCACCAGACTCCCTCTGTAAGCTTCCAGAGCACGTATCCTCCCCAGGCAAATATGGGTTTTAAAAAGCATTTAGCATCAGGAGAAAGGAATGATGATGCCTAAGTCAGGAAGACTTTACAGATGATCAACGTAGGCTGATCAGGTCACCTTCTCTGGGACCTCAGCTCTTTCACATTATGTAATAATGTTGTTATGATTTCACTTTAGCTGTCATGGCAACATGAAATCCCATATCCCAGCTCTAACCATTCATAGATGAAAACTGGAATATGTCTAATCAAGTAACATCAGAGTATGATAAAGATGGCAAAAGTTATTAACGAGGAAGAGGAAAAAACAAGTTAGCAGAGGCTGCAGCAGGTTGCTTTTGTCTTAGCTTACTTGGAAGAAAAAAAACTATTATTTCCTTTCTGTTTTTGTTGCAATGGGTTAAATAAACACTTGTGCCAGCAGGACTGCTGACCAAAAGGTTGGCAGTTCAAATTCAGGGAGTGGGGTTTGCTCCTATCTGTCAGCTCTAGATTCTCATGTGGGGACATGAGAGAAATCTCCAACAGGATGGTAAAAGATCTGGGCATTGCCTGGGCAACATCCTTGCAGAAGGCCAATTCTCTCACACCAGAAGCGACTTGCAGTTTCTCAGGTCGTTCCTGACATGGGAAAAAATTGAGTGCAAACTATTTTTGCAGTTTGATCCAGTTAGCTGAGGACAAGGAGCGAAAGTGGGAAGAAGCTAAAGAAAATGGGACTTTAAAAAACAGCAAAGACATAGGACAGCAGGGGATTTAATTGATATGTCCTCCGCAAATCAGGACAGGTGGAGGTTGAGCAGTCCTGGACTATGTAGTTTGAGGCCAATACAATCAAACAATCCCGTTTCTAAATGCAAATTAACTGCTTTGAATATGAGTCTGCCAGTTAATCCACTTTCAGAAACTGGATTATATGAGTAGTATAGAATTCCAAGAAAGAATTCCAAAAAAGCTCCCTAAACTTGTTGTTGTTGTTAGGCAACTCCTCGTTTGCCGAGTAGGACAGTCTTCCAGGATCAGTGTTCTGGTGGGTCCGTAGGTGACTGTGGAGCCCTATTCTTCACCTGCATCTTCTCCCACAGTGAGGGCATTGGTTTCCAGGTGGAAGGCGGTCTCGGACAGAGTTGGCTTGATGCACCTTCCTCTTGGTACGTTTCTCTCTTTTGCCCTCCATTCGTGCCTCTTCAGATTCTGCAGCACTGCTGGTCACAGCTGACCAACTGGAGCGCTCAAGAGCCAGGGCTTCCCAGTTCTCAGTGTCTATGTCAGAGTTTTTAAGATTGGCTTTGAGCCCATCTTTCAATCTCTTTTCCTGTCCACCAACATTCCGTTTTCCATTCTTGAGTTCGGAGTAGAGCAACTGCTTTGGGAGACTATGGTCGGGCATCTGGACAACGTGGCCGGTCCAGCTGAGCTGATGGCGGAGGACTATCGCTTCAATGCTGATGGTCTTTGCTTCTTCCAGCACGCTAACGTTTGTCCACCTGTCTTCCCAAGAGATTTGCAGGATTTTCCGGAGGCAGCGCTGATGGAATCATTCCAGGAGTTGCATGTGACGTCTGTAGACAGTCTACATCTCGCAGACGTATAGCAGCATTGGGAGGACAATAGCTTTATAAACAAGCACCTTGGTATCCCTACAGATGTCCTGGTCCTCGAACACTCTGCTTCATTTGGAAAAATGCTGCATTCGCAGAGCTCAGGTGATTTTGTATTTCGGTGTCGATGTTGACTTTGGTGGAGAGGTGGCTGCCAAGGTAGTGGAAATGGTCAACATTTTCTAATGTTACACCATTAAGCTGTATCTCTGGCATTGGAAAGGGATTGGCTGATGACTGCTGGAACAGCACTTTGGTTTTCTCGATGTTCAATGACAGGCCGAGCTTCTCGTATGCTTCTGCAAAGCTGTTTAGAGTGGCTTGTAGATCTTCTTCTGAATGCGCATTGACCTATCCCTAAACTACAAACCCAAAGATTCTACAGGCAGTTAATGGAAACATTGCATTTGTGTTATGTAGAAAAACTTTTGAACTCAGTAGAGAAAGTCAATAAAACGTTGTTCTCCATTTGAAAACCCAGGGAAAAAAATCTACCAAAAAGCCAAAACACTCTCTATTCCCTGCAAAACTCACAGGTCTCTTTGTAGGAAGAAGCCAGTCTCCATACTGTCAGAGCAGAAAGAATGAACGATAGGAGCCACACTAGTTTTATCTACAATCAACTTGGATCAGATCCACTGAAATTGCTGTGACTTGCAAATCGTGACTAAGCATAAACCCTGTGCTTTCATATGATTGTGAAATCCAACCAGAAAGTTTTCTATGGCATCTCTCTTTCCATTTTCCATAGTATGCATGCACTGTTACAGAATTGGGGCGCCTCCAACTATCCTGATTCAGCAGCTTCGATAAAGTAGCCCCGTTCATTTCTTCCAGCTGAAAAAAGAGCTTTCGTGGCTATAAACCCAGTTCTTTGGAGGCAGTATGAGTGCCAGTACAAAACACATTTATACATTTATGGCAGAGGGACAGAACGTAATAGGATCCAGAAAGATCCAATCAAAAAGGTCTGTAAGGTAATACTTTCAGATCTTTACAGTGGCCAGTTGTCGTTGATGTGTGAAAGAAACACATATGCTTGCCAAAAGTCGGTTCCCCTGGATTCAAAACTTTGGACCCTTCCACACTGGCATATAACCCAGTTCAAATCAGCTAATGTGGGATTTTATACAGCTGTGTGGAAAGGACCATAGAAGATTCCTTATGTTATATATTCAGTAGCTAGGATTCGTGTTTAAAAATCTGTAATGTGCCACAAAGCCATCGTCTTTCTCACACTTCTGCAAGTGGATTAGAATTTCTGAATATGATTCAATCCAGCAGTTTCTCTTTTTTGTATTTTTTTTAATTTCCCTATTCAAGGACTACAATCTATAAATCCTATGCTGTGTCCAAGAAAATTGAAATAACCTGCAACTTTTTTTGGAGTTGCCATTTCTATCAATTGGTGTAAACCCAATGAATCCCCTGATGTCCCACTCTTTCAGCTGATTTCAAAACATCCTAGTTTCACTGCATTGCTGTGAGTTTTCCAGACTGTATGGCCACGTTCCAGAAGCATTCTCTCCTGACATTTCACCCACATTATGGCAGGCATCCTCAGCGGTTGTGAGGTCTGTTGGAAACATTGTGGTTGTTAGAGTGGTCCAGCATTTCTTACGTCAGGAAACCATGAAAATGAATAAAATCTGGCTACCAGTATTTTAAAAACTCTAAAATCAGAACGGTAAATAAAGAACAACACTCTGAAAATAGGGAAATTCCCAACAGGAATCAATCAAGGCCAGCCAACACCTCTCAACAAAGGATTCCCCCAAGTAGGAAGCAGTCAGGCTTTGATGCTGCAGTGCTATTCAGTGCTAATCAAGGTGGCCGATTGCAATATCCATACTTGCCTCAATTACATATATCTGGACATTCCACAGATATATAAACCTCATTTGCCTAGTTTCCAACAGACCTCATAACCTCTGAGGATGCCTGCCATAAATGTGGGCGAAACATCAGGAGAGAATGCTTCTAGATCATGGCCTTACAGCCCAGAAAACCCAAAGCAACCCAGTGATTCCGACCGTGAAAGCCTTTGACAACACATCCTAGCTCCACTTTATGGAGGATCCAAATGTGTTGCATAGATCTAAACTAATGAGCCCTTTATCATTAAAAAGTTACAACACTCTTATTCCTATTTGTCTGCCATGGGTCCGTAGCTTTTCTTTCTTCATTATTTCATTGACATTACAGATTTTCTTTTTCAAATATAGATACGTATATTTAGCCCTGGGTGGTCTCCCTGTTTCTCTTATCCTTTTGCACACCTGCCCTTGTCCCTAAAATAATCATCCAGTCCAGCGAGGGCAAAGGATGGAATTAGAAAATGAGCTCATCTCTGCTTCCTTGGAGAAGCAACATAGCAACCAAGAACAAACTTTATCATAAATTTATTTATAGAGCAGTGTTTCTCAACTAAAGATCTATGAGACATCATGATTTAATATGTGTATGTGTGTTTTATACACACATACACACATGCATACACATAAACACACATATATAGTTATATAGGTGATTAAAAAGGAAACGAGCAATTCTTCCTGATTCACCGAAGCTGGCACTTCATTAATCTATTTATCAATACTAATAATAACATATGAGCCCCCGGTGGCGCAATGGGTTAAACCCTTTCGGTCAGCAGTTTGAATCCGGGGAGCGGGGTGAGCTCCCATCTGTCAGCTGCAGCTTCTCATGTGAGAACATGAGAGAAGCCTCCCCCAGGATGTTAAAACATCCAGGTGTCTGATCTATATAAATAAAAATGTATTGTTCGTTTGTGGGATTAAAAGAACTCAAAAACCACTAGACGATTTGACACCAAATTTGGACACAAGACACCTAACAACCCAATGTATGTCCTTCACTAAAAAAAAAGATTTTGTCATTTGGGAGTTATACTTGCTAGGATTTATAGTTCACCTACAATCAAAGAGCATTCTCAACCTCACCAACGATGGAATTGAGCCAAACTTGGCACACAGTTCTCCCATGACCAACAGAAAACTCTAGAAGGGTTTGGTGGGCATTGAATTTGAGTTTGAGAGTTGCAGTTCACCTACATCCAGAGATCACTGTGGACTCAAACAATGATGGATCTGGACCAAACTCTACACGAATACTCCATATGCCCAAATGTGAACACTGGTGGGGTTTGGGGAAAATAGAATCTTGACATTTGGGAGTTGTAGTTGCTGGGATTTATAGTTTACCTACAATCACAGAGCATTCTGAACCCCGCCAACGATAGAATTGGGGCAAACCTCCCACACAGAACCCCCATATGGGCCACAACAAAGCGTGGCAGGGGACAGCCAGTCAATAATAATGAATGATTATTAATTTATTCTTATGATTATTGCGCACCCGGGCAGGACTGAAGGCCAACAGCTTGGAGGTTTGAATCTGGGGAAAATGCAGATGAGCTCCCTCTGTCAGCTCTAGCTCACCATGTGGTGACATGGTGTGTGTATGTGTCAGGAGCGGTTTGAGAAACTGCAAGTCGCTTCTGGTGTGAAAGAACTGGCTGTCTGCAAGGACGTTGACCAGGGGGCATACAGATGTTTTGATTTTTTACCATCCTTGTGGGAGGCTTCTCTCATGTCCCTGCATTGGGAGCTGGAGCTGACAGAGGGAGCTCATCCATGCACTCCCTGGATTCAAACCTCCGACCTGTCAGTCTTCAGTCCTGCCGACACAAGGGTTTAACCCATTGCACGACTGGGGGCTCCTACCAGGATGGTAAAACATCAAAACATATGGTCTTCCTCCGTGCAAGGTCCTTGCAGACGGCCAGTTCTCTCACACCAGAAGCAACTTGCAGTTTCTCAAGTTGCTCCTGACAAGCAAAAAAAAATCTATTATGTAAATTATTAATAAACCAAACTAAAATATATTTATAATCTGAGCCAAACCATTTTGACTTCCACATTCTTCAGTTATAATTTCGTCTTTAGCAACTGGAAAAGGCATGAGTTGAAATGTTTTGCTCATTTTCTAATTTAGTCCTTTTAATGAACTGTTTATACTGTAAATGTGAGAGGGAGTAGATTGCACTTTGAACACATTGGAAGAATAAATCACTAGGAACAGATGGCTTACCAATGGAGCTGCTCCATGCCACAGAGATGAACTTGACTTTAGTTCGAACTAAAATTTGTCAACAAATATGGAAAACTAAATAATGGTCCAGATATTAGAGACAGTCAGTATACATTGCAATCCCCAAGAAAGGGAAAACCACTGATTGCAACAACCACAAGACCACTGCCTTACTTTCCCATCCAGGCAAAGTGATGCTCAAAATTTTACAACATTTTTTAGTGTTATATGGAGCAAGAAATGCCAAATGTCCAAACTGGGTTGAGGAAAGGAAGAAACACCAATGATCATATTGCAAACCAATGTTGGGTAATGGATTGCACCCAGAAATTTGTGGGATTCCATAGAAACAAAGAATCATAGAGTTTAACCCACTGTGTAACCGGGGGGGGGGGGGGGGTCCTTATATATTTATATATAGTTATGTGATAATGGCCCCTTCCACACTGCCATATAAAATCCAGGTTATCTGCTTTGAACTGGATTATATGGCAGTGTAAACACAGATTATCCAGTTCAAAGCAGATTATCTTTTTGATCATCTAATTATATGGCAGTCTAGAAGGAGCTTTGAATTACTCTTTTATCCAAGATTATCTGGTAGTGTAGACTCATATAATCCATGGCAAAGCAGATAATGTGGATTATTTTTTATCATCTAGATTATATGGCAGTCTAGAAGGGGCCTCAGATTTTCTTATCCCAGATTATCTGGTAGTGTAGACTCATATAATCCAGGTCAAAGCAGATCATGTGGATTATATTTTTTATCATTTAGAATATATGGCAGTCTAGAAGGGGGCCTCAGATTTTCTTATCCCAGATTATCTGGTAGTGTAAACTCAGATAATCCAGTTCAAAGCAGATAATGCGGGCTATCTTTTTGATCATCTGAATTATATGGCAGTCTAGAAGGGGCCTCAGATTATTTTCTTATCTCAGATTATCTGGTAGTATAGACTCCTATAATCCAGGCCAAAGCAGATAATGTGGGATCAGATCCTGGGAGACAGGGCAGTGGAGATCCAGCTAATGCAGGCATAGGCAAACTTGGTCCCTCCAGTTGTTTTGGACTTCAACTCCCACAATTCCTAACACCTGGTTGGCCCAAGTTTGCCCATGCCTAAAATGCATAAACTTTGGAAACAATAACTTTAAAATCCAGGGGGAGCGCGAATGAGCTCCCTCTGTCAGCTCCAGCTCCCCATGCAGGGACACGAGAGAAGCCTCCGAGAAGGATGGTAAAAACATACAGGCATCCCCTGGCAGACAGCCGATTGTCTCACACCAGTAGCGACTTGCAGTTTCTCCAGTCGCTCCTGAGATAAAAAAAAAAGGACATTTCTGGTTATAGTGGTTGTGTTGTGGGCACAAGTAGAGAAACAAGAATAGTGCTTAACTCTCATGTTTCTGGCACGCTGTTGCCACGAAAAAAAATGCAAATGATTAAAAAAATTACATACATACATAACTTTATTACGGTCCATGGACTTCAACTGTGTATATACTAAAATTGGAACGATACAGAGAAAAACAATTTAAAAAGCAGGGGAACTCCAGACAAGAAACAATCAGGGACAGCTAATCACCTCTGAACAAAGGATTTCCCCAGGCAGTAAGACGTCACACCTGAAACTGCTGGGCGATTAAATGCTAATCAAGGCGGTCAAAGGAAACAGGAGATTCCATCTGAACATAAGGAAGAACTTCCTGACTGTGAGAGCCGTTCAGCAGTGGTACTCTCTGCCCCGGAGTGTGGTGGAGGCCCCTTCTTTGGAAGCTTTTAAATAGAGGCTGGATGGCCATCTGTCAGGGGTGATTTGAATGCAATATTCCTGCTTCTTGGCAGGGGGTTGGACTGGATGGCCCATGAGGTCTCTTCCAACTCTTTGATTCTATGATTCTATGACTCACATCTACCTCAAGGAGACAGAATTCTTTCTCCCACCCTGGACACTCCACAGATATATGAATCCCACTTGTCTATAGAGGTTGACAGATCTGTTGAAAACTAGGCAAGTGGGGTTTATATATCTGTAGAAAGTCCAGGGTGGGAGGAAGAACTCTTGTCTGCTTGAGGTACATGTGAATGTTGCAAATGGCCACCTTGATTATCATGGAATGGCCTTGCAGCTTCAAAGTCTGGCTGGTTGCTGCCTGGGAGAATCCTTTGTTGGGAGGTGTTAGTTGGACATTCCACAGATATATAAACCTCACTTGCCTAGTTTCCAACAGACTTCACAACCTCTGAGGATGCCTGCCATAGATGCAGGCAAAACGTCAGGAGAGAATGCTTCTGGGACATAGCCATATAGCCTGGAAAACACACAACTTAGTGATTCCTGCCATGAAAGCCTTCAACAATATAATAGTTTTATGGTTTGGGGGGGGGGGCACCACAACATGAAGAACTGTATTATTATTATTTATTATTAACTTTATTTGTACCCCGCTACCATCTCCCCAAGGGACTCGGTGCGGCTTACACGAGGCCGAGCCCAAACACAACAATACAGCATAATCACAACAATACAAGCAGTTTAAAAAAATAAAAAATACATCAACATATAACATTATCAATAAGACAACATGCAATTAAACTATGGGAAGGCCAAATTGGAAATATTGCTGAACATGGACGAAAAGGTGATAGTGGCATTTGTGGAAAGACATATGAGCAGACCTAAAAAATGTAAAGTGCTTTAGAGGAACAAAGTGCTATGGGATTGATTAATCCAGGAAAGCACACTGGAACAACCACGTCTTCAAGCTCCTCCTGAAAACTGCCAGGGTTGGGGCCTGCCTGATGTCCTTAGGGAGTGAGTTCCAGAGTTCAGGGGCCACCACCGAAAAGGCCCTCTCTCTCATCCCCACCAATCGCGCCTGCGATGCTGGCGGGATCGAGAGGAGGGCCTCTCCAGAGATCCAAGAGATCATTTAGGTTCGTATACGGAGATGCGGTCATGCAGGTAGGCAGGTCCCAAACCGTTCAGGGCTTTGTAGGTAAGAACCTGCACCTTGAATTGGGTCTGGTAAGTGAATGGTAAGTGAAGGCGCAAAGATTACTGCAGATGCAGACTGTGGCCAGGAAATCAGAAGACACTTCCTTCTTGGGAGGAGAGCAATGTCCAGTCTCGATAAAATAGTAAAGAGTACAGACATCAGACTGGCAACAAAGATCCGCCTAGTCAAAGCCATGGTATTCCCTGTAGTAACCTATGGATGTGAGAGCTGGACTTTAGGGAAGGCTGAGCGAAGGAAGATCGATGCTTTTGAGCTGTGGTGTTGGAGGAAAGTGCTGAGAGTGCCTTGGACTGCGAGAAGATCCAACCAATCCATCCTCCAGGAAATAAAGCCCGGCTGCTCACTGGAGGGAAGGATACTAGAGACAAAGTTGAAGTCCTTTGGCCACATCATAAGGACACAGCAAAGCCTGGAGAAGACAATTATGCTGGGGAAAGTGGAAGGCAAAAGGAAGAGGGGCCGACCAAGGGCAAGATGGATGGATGGCATCCTTGAAGAGACTGGACTGACCTTGAAGGAGCTGGGGGTGGTGACGGCCAACAGGGAGCTCTGGCGTGGGCTGGTCCATGAGGTCACGAAGAGTCGGAGATGACTGAACAAATGAACAACAACAAAAAATGTAAAGTGTTTTAGAGGAACAAAGTGCTATGGGATCGATTAATCTGGGAAGGCACACTAGAACAACCACGTCTTCAAGCTCCTCCTGAAAACTGCCAGGCTTGTGGCCTGCCTGATGTCCTTAGGGAGTGAGTTCCAGAGTTGAGGGGCCACCACCGAAAAGGCCCTCTCTCTTATCCCCACCAATCGCTCCTGCGATGCTGGCGGGATCGAGAGGAGGGCCTGTCCAGCTGAGCGAAGAGATCATGTGGGTTCGTATACGGAGATGCGGTCACGCAGGTAGGCGGGTCCCTAACCATTCAGGGATTTGTAGGTAAGAACCTGCACCTTGAATTGGGTCTGGTAAGTGAATGGCAGCAAGTGGAGCTCCTTGAACAGGAGGGTTGACCACTCTCTGTAAGGAGCCCCGGTTAACAACCTGGCTGCCGCCCATTGGATCATCTGAAATTTCTGGGCCGTTTTCAAGGGCAGCCCCACGTAGAGTGCATTGCAGTAGTCCAGTCTAGAGTTGACTAAGGCATGGACCACCTTGGCCAGATCCGCCTTCCCGAGGTAAAGTCGCAGTTGGCGCACAAGTCTTAATTGTGCAAAGGCCCTCCCGGCCACCACCAACGCCTGAGCCTCAAACGTAAGTGAAGAATCCAGGAGGACCCCCAAACTGCGGATCTGTGACTTCAGGGGGAGTGCAACCCCATCCAGCACAGGTTGCCACCCTATACCCCGGTCAGGTTTACGATTGACCAGGAGGACCTCTGTCTTGTCGGGATTGATCTTCAGCCTGTTTGTCCTCATCCAGACGATGTATTAAGTCAGTGTTTCTCAACCTGGAGGTCGGGACCCCTGAGGGGGTCGTGAGGGGGTGTCAAAGGGGTCGCCAAAGACCATCAGAAAACATAGTATTTTCTGTTGGTCATTGGGATTCTGTGTGCAAAGTTTGACCCAATTCTATTGTTGGTTGAGTTCAGAATGCTCTTTGATTGTAGGTGAACTATAAATCCCAACAACTACAACTCCCAAATGCGAAGGTCTATTTTCCCCAGACTCTACCAGTGTTCACATTTGGGCATACTGAGTATTTGTGCCAAGTTTGGTCCAGATTCATCATTGCATGAATCCACAGTGCTCCTCTGGATATAGGTGAACTACAACTCCCAAACTCAAGGTCAATGCCCACCAAACCCTTCCAATGTTTTCTGTTGGCCATGGGAGGTCTGTGTGCCAAGTTCGGTTTAAATCCATCGCTGGTGGAGTTCAGAATGCTTTATGATTATAGGGGAACTATAAATCCCAGCAATTACAACTCCCAAATTACAAAATCAATCCTCCCCAACCCCACTAGCATTCACATTTGGGCATATTGGGTATCTGTGCTCAATTTAGTCCAGTTAATGAAAATCCATCCTGCATATCGGATATTGACATTACCATTTATAACAGTAGTAAAATGACAGGTATCAAGTAGCAACGAAAACAATATTATGGTTGGGGGTCACCATAACATATGGAACTGCATTAAGGGGTCACGGCATTAGCAAGGCTGAGAACCACTGTATTAAGGGGTCGAGGTCTTAGGAAGGTGGAGAACCACTGGGACAAGGGAGAGAAGGGCCAGCAATGCATGCCTTCTGCCAAAGCAAGGCAGCCCCTCCATTGCAGCGCCCCCACTCCCCCTCCTCCTCCTCCTCCTTCCAGATCCTGCTTGAAAGTTCCAGGCTGCGCTCAAGCCCCGTCCGCACTAGAGCCCGATCCCGCCCCTTTTGTCGCGTCGGGGCTCGGGATTGGACGAGGGGGAGGCCAAGTCCAGAAGCTTCTGCAAAGTGTCAGCGGTGGGGGCTGGTGGGGGCTCGCTTATAAAAAGCCTGGGCGAGGCGAGTACCTTGGAACGCGTTTGCAAGAGTGTCAGAGCAGGGCACAATCCCAGGGACTGCAGGGTGCAAAAGGTACAAGTTGGAACTAGTTTTATTTTAAAATTTAAATTTTATTTAATATTTTAAATTAAAATATTGAATATGTTATTTTATATTATTTTTAATTTATTATTCATACTATTTATTTTATTATTAATTTATTCTTGATTTATTATATATTATTATTATTATTAATATTATTATTAAGTTATTATTTTATGTTTTATTGCATGAGCCATGGCAGCCAAAGTGGTGTCAAACTGCAATTTATTTTATATTGTTAATATTATTTTATTATTTACTTATACTATTTATTTGAATATTATTAATTTATTATTTTATTATTATATAATATTATACTGTTTATATTATTATTATTTTATTATTTTGCATTATTTATTGCATGAGCCATGGCAATTTATTTTATATTTTATAATTATAATATTATTTTATTATTTATTTCTATTATTTATTTGAATATTATTAATTTATTATATATTATTATTATATAATATTATACTGTTTATATTATTATTATTTTATTAATATTTTGCATTATTTATTGCATGAGCCATGGCAGCCAAAGTGCTGTCAAACTGCATTTTATTTTATTTTAAATTATTAATATTTATATTATTATTTTATTGTTTTATATTATTTATTGCATGAGGCATGGCAGCCAAAGTGGTGTCAAACTACTTTTTATTTTATATTTTAAATATATTATATTAATTTTATTTTATTTTATTATTTATTTATATTATTTATTATTTTAATGTGTTTATTATTTTATTATATATTATTATATTATTATCTATATTTACACTATTATTATATTATTTTATATTATTTATTGCATGAGGCATGGCAGCCAAAGTAGTGCCAAACTGCTTTTTTATTTTATGTTTTAAATATATTATATTAATTTATGTTTTATTCTATTATTTATTTATATTATTTATTATTTTTATATTATTTTATTATATTTGTTATTATTATTACTTTATATTATTTATTGCATAAGTTGTTTGAACGGAGAGGAGGTTGATTTCCTTCTGCAAAGATCCCTTGTTTGTTTACAAGCTGCACAAAAAGATCACATGTAAAGTTGCCATTGTATTTGTATTTTTCTCTTGTTTCCCTGATCCAAGAGTGCAGCCATGGCTCTGAGCATAGCGCAGAGTGCTTTTTCACTTCGTTCTGAAAACTTCATCAAGTTTAGGGGGAGGATCCTGGGACTAACTGAATGCCACACTGTAGAATGAACACGGTTTGATCCCACTTTAAGCTGCCTTGGTTCTGGCAGAGAAGGCTAAAGACCTTGGGGAAACTACAAATCTCACAATCCTATAGCATTGAGCCGTGGCAGCCAAAGTGGTATCAGAGTGCATTCTTTCTACAGTGTTAGCTGCACCCAGTCATGGGATTGATTCCTGACTTAACAGTCAGTGCTTGAAAAGCAATATGAGCTTGCAATGGGATGGTATTGATTGCATTATTATTTTCCCATGGAAAATTACCGAGTTGATGCACTAAAAAACATCTGGTGCATGCCATCCGTTTCATTCCAAAGCAGACTTATTTTGCTGGGCTTTTTGACTTCTGTTTTGCAGCCTTTGAATCCCATTCCTCTTCGGTTTGCAACAGCTGCTACAGACTGGGATGGATGGATATTGTTTTTGTTTACATTGGTATTAACTTGGGGTTGCCTTCTTGCCTATTGGGGTGTTGACAAAATAATAATAATAATAATAATAATAATAACACTTTATTTGTACAATGCTGTAAGAATCCCATTGTTTTCTACTCTGAAGTTGTAATTGGACGGCAGCTCCCATCATCCCCGGCCCAATGGGAGTTGCAGTCCCAAGGTGTTAGGAGGCTGCCACAATAAGGAAAGGGTGAGCAACATCCAGATTATCTGACAGTGTAGACTCGTATAATTCAGGTCAAAGCAAATAATCTGACATCAGATGCTGGAACACAGGGAAGTGTAGATCCAGCTAATGCAGGCATGGGCAAACTTCGACCCTCCTGGTGTTTTGAACTTCAACTCCCACAATTCTTATGGGTTGGATCCATAGATAAGGGAGAGAGAAATAAGATGATGATGGTAATAATAATAATAATAATAATAATAATAATAATAATAGGCTGTTATATATGTATTAAAGCCATGCTTTTGTTTCACGTGCTACTCTCCTAAGAATGGATAATTTTCAACTTGAATGTTGCCAACTTTCAAAAGGTTCTCAGCTCTTCTGCATCCATAATCTAGATCAGCAGTTCTCAACCTGGGAGTTGCAAGGGGGTGTCAGAGGGGTCGCCAAAGACCATTAGAAAACCCTTTTTCCTAGTTCCAACAGACCTCACGACCTCTGAGGATGCTTGCTATAGATGCAGGCGAAACATCAGGAGAGAATGCCTCTAGACCATGACCATGTAGCGCGAAATAACCTACAACAACACAGTATTTACTGTTGGTCTTCGGGTTTATGTGTGGGAAGTTTGGCCCAATTCTATCCTTGGTGGGGTTCAGAATGCTTTTTGACTGTAGGTAAACTATAAATCCCAACAACTACAACTCCCAAATGTCCAGGTCTATTTTCCCCAAACTCCACCATTGTTCGCATTTGGGCACATTGAGTATTCGTGCCAAGTTTGGTCCAGATCCATCATTGTTTGAGTCCACAGTGCTCTCTGGATGCAAGTGAACTACAACTCCAAAACTCGTCAGTGCCCACCAAACCCAGTATTTTCTGTTGGTCGTGGGAATTCTGTGTGCCGAGTCTGGTTCAATTCCATCATTGGTGGAGTTCAGAATGATTGTAGGTGAACTATAAATCCCAGCAACTACAACTCCCAAATCACAAAACAATCCCTCCCTAACCCCACCAGGATTCAAATTTGGGGGTATGGGGTATTTGTGCCAAATTTGGTCCAGTGAATGAAAATACATCCTGCGTATCAGATATTTACATTACGATTCATAACAGTAGCAAAACTACAGTTATGACGTAGCAAAGAAAATAATGTTATGGTTGGGGGTCACCACAACATGAGGAACTGTATTAAGGGGTTGCGGCATTAGGAAGGTTGAGAAACACTGATCTAGATTCTAAGGGTTAGAGCAGGCATGGGCAAACTTCATCCCTCCAGGTGTTTTGGACTCCAACTCCCACAATTCCTAACAGCCGATAGGCTGTTAGGAATTGTGGGAGTTGGAGTCCAAAACACCTGGAGGGATGAAGTTTGCCTGTGCCTGGGTTACTCAAAAGATGAGAGGAAACTATCCAAAACAGGGTAGAACTAGTGTTTGGGACTGCAACTCCCAAAATCCCCACCAAAGCAACCCTACCTTTCCATGCTCCAAATGTATCTTTTGATATATAGAGATAGTTCTATATCTGGAAGCTCAACCTTTATGCTCAGACTATGCCCTGGTGCTTCCCCCTCCGAGTCTATAGTTTTATTTTAAACTTTCCTTACATAAATATGAAGGTTTTGTTCTCATTTGGGAAAGAGACGTGATGAATTGTCAAGATCGGAGAGCAATGCGTAGTGGGTGGTTTGGGCAGCGATGTTGGACAGCCATCTGCTGCTTTCCCTGTTGACAGGGATGATAGGCGGTTTCTTTAGCAAGCCTGCTGCAATGTTGCAGCCTCCAAACCCTCCGAGAGGTTGGCCTCCAGAAAAAGCCTTCTAGAAAACGCTCTCGGACAAGCACATCTCCGCCCCCTGCCCTTTGTCAGCTCTTGATTCGGGGCCAAACTGTGCAAAGTGCAGAGCCGCCCGGGGTGGAGTTGCCTTGGGTGGGTGGCTTCGTCTTATCTGGAGCGGCAGCTGTGCCCAGCTAGACTTCTTCCTGCCATGTAGATTGGTGCCAAGTCTGGTGCTTCCTTTTGCCAAGATCTGATCCTTTAGACCCACCCATAGTTCAGCCCCAGAATTGCTCAACGCAGCTCGCTTTGCGTTTAAAGTAGCCCAATGTCGGGTGCATCTAATCCACACTGTCACATTGTGTGCAGTTTGGCACCACTTTAACTGCCACGCCTCAATGCTGTGGAATCCTGGGCATTGATAATTCAACCCCAGAATTCCTTAACCCAGTTCGCTTTGCGTTGAAAGTAGTCCAGTTTTGGGTGCATCTAATCTACACTGTCACTTTGTGTGCAGTTTGACATCACTTTAACTGCCACGGCTCAATGCTGTGATATCCTGGGCATTGAGTCACCCTCTATGGGAGTGGTCCTGAACCTTCCTAATGCCGCGACCCCTTAGTACAGTTGTGGTGACCCCCCCAACCATAAATACAGTGTTCCCTCGCTACTTCGCAGTTCACTTTTAGTAGACTTGCTGTTTTGCGGTTTTCAAAAATTTATTTAAAATATATATTGCTGCATTTTCGCTGTTTTGCGGGTTTTTGCCACCGCCGCTCTTCCTTCCTTCCTTCCTTCCTTCCTTCCTTCCTTCCTTCCTTCCTTCCTTCCTTTTCTTCACTTTAAGCTTATAAAGACTTAAAATAGTGTATAACTACTAAAATATTGTATAAATATTAAAATAAATATAGCATCCCTACATTGCGGTTCTTCACTTACTGCGGGAGGTCCTGGAATGTAACCTCTGCAATCATAGAATCATAGAATCAAAGAGTTGGAAGAGACCTCATGGGCCATCCAGTCCAACCCCCTGCCAAGAAGCAGGAATACTGCATTCAAATCACCCCTGACAGATGGCTATCCAGCCTCTGTTTAAAAGCTTCCAAAGAAGGAGCCTCCACCACACTCCGGGCAGAGAGTTCCACTGCTGAACGGCTCTCACAGTCAGGAAGTTCTTCCTCATGTTCAGATGGAATCTCCTTTCTTGTAGTTTGAAGCCATTGTTCCGCGTCCTAGTCTCAAGGGAAGCAGAAAACAAGGTTGCTCCCTCCTCCCTGTGGCTTCCTCTCACATATTTATACATGGCCCTCATCATGTCTCCTCTCAGCCTTCTCTTCTTCAGGCTAAACATTCCCAGCTCTTTAAGCCGCTCCTCATAGGGCTTGTTCTCCAGACCCTTGATCATTTTAGTCGACCTCCTCTGGACACATTCCAGCTTGTCAACATCTCCCTTCAATTGTGGTGCCCAGAATTGGACACAGTATTCCAGATGTGGTCTAACCAAGGCAGAATAGAGGGGTAGCATCACTTCCCTGATCTGCAGGGTGTATTTTCATTTACTGGACCAAATCTGGCACAAATATCCTATATACCCAAATTTGAATACTGGTGTGGTGGGGGGGGGGGGGTTGATTTTGTCATTTGGGAGTTGTAGTTGCTGGGATTTATAGTTCACCTAGACTTAACTAGACTTAATGTTGGGGTGAAACCTTTACTTCTTTTCTTTTTTTTTACAATCAAAGAGCATTCTGAACCCCACCAATGACAGACTTGGGTCAAACTTCCAACACAGAACACCCATGACCAACAGAAAATACCGTGTTTTCTGATGGACTTTGGTAAACCCTCCCACCTGTGGTCCCGACCCCCAAGTTGAGAAACCTTTCTGCAGTCATTACAACCTTTGGAAGGATAGGAGGGAAGCATTGTTTAGATCAGGAATGAGCAAACTTTGTCCTTCCAGGTTTTTTTGGACTTCAACACCCACAATTCCTAACAACCAGTAGGAATCGTGGGTGTTGGAGTCTGCTGCAGTGGACACAGCTTTTTTCCAAAGGTGTCATATTTCTGTTGAGGTTGAAACCTGATTCTAAAAGTTTTGAATGGACATCCATGGATATCACTTGATTTCCATGGATGGGCTAAGGAATAAACTAACAGGCGACTTCTTTGAAAATGTCTTTTAGATCCCCTTTAGGTCTTCTAATTTCATCTGGGGAGACTGTTGACATGTTCCAAGATAGCAGAAAGGCAAATTCCAATCTTCTGGGCTGGACTGTGGAAAATTGCGTCGTTTTGTTTTTTTGCATTATGTGTAGTCTGGCCTGGCTTTTTCCAGAAGCATAACAGAGGGGCTGCAATACCCAAGATTTCCAGTAAGGGGCTATGTTTATGTTATACATAGAGCAAATTCTCTGCGCAAAAGCACAACAACATTACCCATTTCTGCAATGCCAAGTCAAAACTGCTCTCCCCAATCTTAAGAATGTGTTGATTATCTACCATTCCAGTCGTGTCTTTTGAGATCACTGTTCTTTGGCTGCAATGACATTCATGAAACCATCTTAATTGTGTGCATGACTTTTTGTTATAAGGAAAAGTGGCAAATTGAAGTACTTAGAATGGTAGCCCGAGAATTAAAATTATTTATTTATGTAAAGACTTTTATATGCTGCCTTTCTCACCCCGAAGTGGACTCAGAGTGGCTTACAAGATATATATATACATATAATATATTAAATTATTAGCATGGTACAATATCAGTATTGTATATTACTATATTGTACTTACTTACTTAGGCGATCCCTCGTAGTCCGAGGATGATGGTCCTCCAAGTGTAGTATCCTGGCGGTCTGTAGGTGAATGTGGAGCCCTATTCTTGATTTGCATCTTCTCCCGCAGTGAAGGCATTGGTTTCCAGGTTGGCTTGACGCGCCTTCCCCTTGGCACATTTCTGTCTTTCACCTTCTTCAAATTCTGCAGCACTGGAGGTCACAGCTGACCTCCAACTGGAGCGCTCAAGGGCCAGAGCTTCCCAGTTCTCAGTGTCTATGCCAGAATTTTTAAGCTTGGCTTTGAGCTCGTATTTAAATCTCTTTTCCTGTCCTCCGACATTCCGTTTTCCATTCTTGAGTTCAGAGTAGAGCAACTGCTTTGGGAGACAGTGGTCGGGCATCCGGACAACATGACCAGTCTAGCGGAGTTGATGACGGAGGACCATCGCTTCAATGCTGATGGTCTTTGCTTCTTCCAGCATGCTGACATTTGTCCGCTTGTCTTCCCAAGAGATTTGCTGGATTTTTCAGAGGCAGCGCTGATGGAATCGTTCCAGGAGTTGCATGTGACGTCTGTAGACTGTCCACGTCTCGCAGGCATATAGCAGGGTTGGAAGGACAATAACTTTATAAACAAGCCCCTTAGTCTCCCTACGGATGTCCCAATCCTCAAACACTCTCTGTTTCATTTGGAAAAATGCTGCACTCGCAGAGCTCAGGCGGTGTTGAATTTCAGTATCAATGTTGACTTTTGTGGAAAGGTGGCTGCCAAGGGAGCAGAAATGGTCAACTTTTCCTAGTGTTACACAATTAAGCTGTATTTCTGGCATTGGAGAGGGGTTGGCTGGTGACTGCTAGAATAGCACTTTGGTTTTCTTGATGTTCAATGACAGGCCGAGCTTCTCATATGCTTCTGCGAAGCTGTTTAGAGTGGCTTGTAGGTCTATACTATATTGGTGTAGTACTATATTGTACTATACCAGTGGTTCTCAACCTGTAGGTCCCCAGGTGTTTTGGCCTACAACTCCCAGAAATCCCAGGCAGTTTACCAGCTGTTAGGATTTCTGGGAGTTGTAGAACAACACATCTGGGGACCCACAGGTTGAGAACCACTGTTCTATAGTTAGGGTAAGTACTTGAACCTTAAAATGCAGATGCTTTTCAGTACATGCAGTTTCTCTTCTCTCCAGCAGAGGGCAGCCAAACCTTATACTTCTCAAAATATAAGAATCGGGAGAGTCTTATATCTGAATGCATATTTTGTCTGCAGAATATCCTCGGTTCAATTTCCAAATATCCAATTATGGCATTTTTTGGGGGTGGCAGAGCTAGAAAAAAAATGTCCACAGATCTGGAAGCTGGCTGCTAATCCAAGTATGTTATGGAGAGGTATAAGCATCAGGCAGGAAGGAAGGAATAGAAGACAAATGAGCCTGATATGTTGTAACTTAGTCTTATCAACTCCTGTTTGTATTAGAATGAGCAATGTGTGGTCTTCTAGCTGTTGAGTGTAGTTGTTTGACTTCCCACAGTTTCAAATGGGAGCTTTCTACCCAACTGGAGGTGGTAGGAATTGAGCCTGGGACCTAAATTGGAGTTCTATAACTATACCTTTCTGCTGAATCCTGTGAAGCCATTTGCATTCATGTTCATTGCATGTCCTCTTGCAGCCAAAATGTCCAAGGGTCCAGCAGTAGGAATTGATCTGGGGACCACCTATTCCTGCGTCGGGGTCTTCCAACATGGGAAGGTGGAGATCATTGCCAACGACCAGGGCAACCGCACCACCCCCAGCTATGTGGCCTTCACAGATACTGAGCGCCTCATCGGTGACGCTGCCAAGAACCAAGTGGCCATGAACCCCACCAACACTGTCTTCGGTAAGGATCAACCCACACCATCTGTAGTGTGGTGGCTTCTCTTTTATGGTCTGGATGAGAAGTTGTGCTGTGTCCTGGTTCTTTTTCTTTCCATAGAGGAGTTTCTCTCTTACAATATATTAATGGTTGAATTGAGCCACAATTAGGGTTTATTTTGAAGTAGGAAGAGCTAAAGGGCCTCCTGGTGGCGCAGTGGGTTAAACCGCTGAGCTGTTGAACTTGCTGACCAAAAGGTTGGCGGTTCGAATCTGAGGAGCGGAGTGAGCTCCTGCTGTTACCCCAGCTTCTGCCAACCTAGCAGTTTGAAAGCAAGCAAATGTGAGTAGATCAATAGGTACCGCTCCGGCAGGAAGATAATGGTGCTCCTTGCAGTCATGCTGGCCACATGACCTTGGAGGTGTCTACGGACAACGCCGGTGCTTTGGCTTAGAAATTGAGATCTTAAGTATTTTAATGGTTTTTTTTATCTCGAACATGCGGCCCACTCATTGTTATTTTATTGTGTATGATTTTGCTTTATCTTTTTTGTATGCATTTTACTGTGTTGTTATTGTGTTTTGGTTTTATTTTATTGTAATATGCTGTTGAGCTTGGCCTCATGTAAGCCGCCCCAAGTCCCCATTGGGGAGATGGTGGTGGGGTATTAAATAAAGTTTATTATTATTAAGTTTATTAAACACAGAAATACATACATATATATATATATATATATATATATATATATATACATACATACACACACACATGCAAACACACATATATACACATATACACAAATGTATGCACACACACATATACACACATTGATTGGTCCTTTAACATGGGAGAGGATCAGCTCACTGTACCACGTCACTCCTCTCTTTTCCAGATGCCAAACGCCTTATTGGCCGCCGTTACGATGACCCCGTGGTCCACTCTGACATGAAGCATTGGCCATTCCATGTGATCAATGATGGGGGCCGTCCCAAAGTGCAAGTGGAGTACAAAGGCGAGACAAAATCCTTCTATGCGGAAGAGATCTCCTCTATGGTCCTCACCAAGATGAAGGAAATTGCAGAAGCCTACTTAGGCAAGGTAGTTAACTGTCAACATGATGTTCCTCGTCTTTCGGTTCTCTGGATGTTTCAGACTTTGCACCCTAGAGTTTCTGCTCATTCGCTGTTTGTGCTTGGGCTTCTGGGCATTGAAGTTCCAAACATCAGTTGAGATCCTCTGGGAGACTAGGAGATCTTGTGGCAAAAAGAAAAAGTGGGACTTGGAGTAATATTTATTTTATTTATTTTATTTACGACATTTATATGCCGCCCTTCTCACCCCAAAGGGGACTCAGAGCAGCTTACAAGATATATATACATACTGTACAATATATTATATGATTAGCATAGTACAATATCAGTATTAATTATTACTATATTGTATTATACCATTATATTATAATATTATTAGTAATATTACACGTAATATAAATATATAAGTATAATATATTGTCGAAGGCTTTTATGGCCGGAATCACTGGGTTGTTGTTAGTTTTTTTCGACCTATATGGCCATGTTCTAGAGGCATTCACTCCTGATGTTTCGCCTGCATCTATGGCAAGCATCCTCAGAGGTAGTGAGGACTCACTACCTCTGAGGATGCTTGCCATAGATGCAGGCGAAACGTCAGGAAAGAATGCCTCTAGAACATGGCCATATAGCCCGAAAAAACGTACAACTCCATTATAATATATTATTATTAGTATTATATTGCATTACATTATTATATTATAAATATTATATATATATATATATATATATATATATATATATATATACACACACACACACACACACACAAAATGTATTATATTATATGTATGGATAACATGAATGTAGTTATTTCTAATTCTGTCTTCTCTCCATTATAGACTGTTACCAATGCAGTCATCACAGTCCCGGCTTACTTCAACGATTCCCAGAGACAGGCCACCAAGGATGCTGGTACCATTTCAGGCCTCAATGTCCTTCGTATCATCAATGAACCCACAGCTGCTGCCATAGCCTATGGGCTGGATAAAAAGGTCAGGAGGATTTTTTAAAAAGCATGGTTAGATTTAAGAAGTGTGAGAAAACATGCTTCTCAAGATATTGTATATATTGGAAGGCAATCAGCAAGGTACATACACTGTTAGAGCGTCTGGATTGCTATGAGTTTTCTGGGCTGTATGGCATTCTCTCTTGACGTTTTGCCTACATCTATGGCAGGCATCCTCAGAGGTTGTGAGGTCTGTTGTAAACTAGGCAAGTGGGGTTTATATAACTGTGGAATGTCCATGGTGGGAGAAAGAACTCTTGGCTGCTGGAGGCAAGTGTGAATGTTGCAGTTGGCCACTTTGATTAGCATTTAATGGCCTTGCCTCTTCAAAGCCTGTCTGCTTCCTGCATGGGGCAAACCCTTGTTAAGAGGTGTTAGCTGGCCCTGTACACATTAGCTCAGGCATTGGCAAACTTGGACCCTCAAGGTGTTTTGGACTTCCATAATTCCCAACAGCCTAACGGTTTTATTTATTTACTAGCCATCCCCTGCCACGCATTGCTGTGGCCCAGTCTGTGTATATATGTTTTGTGTGTATATATGTGTATGTATATGTATGTATGTGTATATATAGGTGATTTTGCACGTGCGTTTAATGTATTTTTTTGCTTTTTAAATCTCTTCCGCTGTGTTTTTCAGTGTTTTTATGAGTGATGATCACTTGTTGGCCTGATAGGTGTATTGTGTCCAAATTTGGTGTCAATTCGTCCAGTGGTTTTTGCGTTATGTTAATCCCACAAATGAACATTACATTTTATTTATAGAGATTTACTAGCCGTCCCCTGTCACGTGTTGCTGTGGCCCAATCTCTGTATATGTGTTTTGTGTTTGTATATATGTGTATATTTGTGTATATGTGTGTTTGCATATATATATATATGTGGTTTTGTACATCCGTTGTAATGTAATTTTTGTTTTATGGCTTTTAAAGTCTCTTCTGCTGTGTTTTCAGTGTTTTTTTCAGTGATGGTTACTTGTTGGCCTGATAGGTGTATTGTGTCTAAATTTAGTGTCAATTCATCCAGTGGTTTTTGAGTTATGATAATCCCACAAACGGACATTACATTTTTATTTATATAGATTTATTTACAATATTTATAGCCCGCCTTTCTCAGCCTTATGGTGACTCAAGGCGGGTTACAGATTGGAACAATTCGATGCCAATACATCCATAAAAGTGCAGTTAAAAACCATCAACATAACAATATAAAAACATATGTAAAAACTATTTAAACACCTAATTATCGGTGTCATCTTGTTAAAAGCATTTGCAGTGACATCGTCTAGCCATTCCATGTCCATCAATTCATAGTTCCATGTTACCTATTCCGCTGCATTCTCAAAAGCTTGCTCAAACAGCCAAGTTTTTACCTTTTTTTCAGAAAGTCAGGAGGGAGGGGGATGATCTAATATCACTGGGGAGGGAGTTCCATAGCTGGGGGGCCACCACTGAGAAGGCCCTGTCCCTCGTCCCCACCAATTGTGCTTGTGCGGCAGGCAGAATCAAGAGCAGGGCCTCCCCAGGTGATCTTAAGCTCCTAGATGGTTCATAGGAGGAAATACGTTCGGACAGGTAAGCTGGGCCGGAACCGTTTAGGGCTTTATAGGCTAAAGCCAGCACTTTGAATTGTGCTCGATAGCAAATTGGCAGCCAGTGGAGCTGATGCAACAGAGGACTAGTGTGTTGAAGTCCAAAACGCCTGGAGGGGCAAAGTTTGCCTAAGTCTGCTCTCTATTAATATCAGTTGTTAGTCTTTGACACGGAACATGGAAACCTTTCTGAAGAGGTTGTGGTTCTCACTGTTGATCTGTTGCTTTGATAGGTGGGTGGCGAGCGCAATGTCCTCATCTTTGACCTGGGCGGTGGTACCTTTGATGTGTCCATCCTGACCATTGAAGATGGCATCTTTGAGGTGAAGTCAACCGCTGGGGACACCCACTTAGGAGGCGAGGATTTCGATAACCGCATGGTGAACCACTTTGTGTCAGAGTTCAAGCGCAAGCACAAGAAGGACATCACAGACAACAAGCGGGCCGTCCGACGCCTGCGTACGGCGTGTGAGCGGGCCAAGCGCACCCTCAGCTCCTCCACCCAGGCCTCCATCGAGATAGACTCGCTCTACGAAGGCATTGACTTCTACACCTCCATCACCCGGGCCCGCTTTGAAGAACTGAATGCCGACCTTTTCCGGGGCACCTTGGAACCCGTAGAAAAAGCCTTGCGTGACGCCAAGCTGGACAAATCCCAGGTCCACGACATTGTGCTCGTGGGAGGCTCAACCCGTATTCCCAAGATCCAAAAGCTTCTGCAGGACTTCTTCAACGGAAGAGAGCTCAACAAGAGCATCAACCCCGACGAAGCAGTGGCTTATGGAGCAGGTAAAGAGCAGTAGCCAAAAGGAAAGAGCTAACAGGTTGGGATAGAGCTGCTGGATTGCTGTGAGTTTTCCATTCTGTACGGTCATATTCCAGAAGCATTCTCTCCTGACGTTTCGCTCACAGCTATGGCAGGCATCCTTAGAGGTTGAGAGATCTGTTGGAAACTAGGCAAGTGGGGTTTATATATCTTTGGAATGTGCAGGGTGGGAGAAATAACTCTTGTCTGCTTGAGGTACACGTGAATGTTGCAATTGGCCACCTTGATTAGCATTGAATGGCCTTGCAGCTTCAAGGTTTGGCTGGTTGCTGCCTGGGAGAATCCTTTGTTGGACATTCCGCAGATATATAAACCTCACTTGCCTAGTTTCCAAAAGACCTCACAACCTCTGAGGATGCCTGCCATAGATATGGGCGAAACGTCAGGAGAGAATGCTTCTGCAACATGGTCATACAGCCCGGAAAACCCTGACAAGGCAGTGGCTTACGGAGCAGGTAAAGAGTCGTCGCCAAAAGGAAATTGCTAACAGGTTGGGATAGAATTGTCGTGTTGGAAGAAACCAGAAGAGCTGCCCATTCCAGCAGGAATGTTGTACTACAATCCATTTCACAGAATGGCTGGAATTGTAGTCTTATATGGTTTTGAATTGTTTCCACCCTTTCTAAAGGAAGTTTCGAATCAGAGTTAGTGAAGAAGGAAAAATGAGCAGATGCAGAAAAGCTGCTGCTCCATTCTGCAGGAAGAGGCAGTTTCTGAACATACAAGGGTTGAATGAAAAGTAATGCCTCCACCTTCGTAACTCCTCCACAGATGACAGTACTAGTATGTAGCAGGTACTGGCTTGTTCAGTAGACTCTCCTCTTCAGTTCCATTTTGGCGGGAAGCCTTAGCATTGAACGGTTGTATTGTTAAACTGCAAAGTATGGAACCCTGCGCAAACGGTTGGTCAATGCGACTTAAGCAATGTGCAGTCATTGAATTCTTGACAGCAGAAAGTGTCACCCCAAAGGAGATTCATCAGAGAATGCAAGCTGTTTATGGTGATTGTGTTAATGTGAGTACTTTGCGTCGTTGGGCGAGTAAGCTTAAAGATATTGAGGTGACACCTTATGCTGTTAAGAATTCAATGACTGCACATTGCTTAAGTCGCATTGACCGACTGTCTGCGCAGAGTTCCATACTTCGTACTTTAACAACACAACCGTTCAATGCTAAGGCTTCCTGCCAAAATGGAACTGTAGAGGAGAGTCTACTGAACAAGCCAGTACCTGTCACATACGTTGCATAAGTTGTGTTGACCGACCGTCTGCGCAGGGTTCCATACTTCGCACTTTAAAAACACAACCGTTCAATGCTAAGGCTTCCTGCCAAAATGGAACTGTAGAGGAGAGTCTACTGAACAAGCCAGTACCTGCCGCATACCGTACTGCCATTTGTTGAGGAGTTACAAAGGTGGAGGCATTATTTTTATTCAGCCCTTGTACACTATTAAAGAGACCACATTGGCCACCCAGTTGAATTCCCTGCCATGCAGGAAAGCACAGTCAAATAGATAGCAGTGATTGGTACCTGTTCCAGAGAAGCTCACAATATCAGCCCAACAGATCACTATAGCCAGCAATTTACTTTTGCTGATGGGTAGCTTGAAACTCATCTGGTGTCTTTAGTTGAAGGCTTCTAGGGAGGTATTGTGGGCAAGGAAGGGTTTATCTTCTCAGGCAGCTTCTTGACCCCGTTTCTTTGCTCCCCCAGCTGTCCAGGCTGCCATCCTTTGTGGCGACAAATCTGAGAATGTGCAGGATCTGCTACTGTTGGATGTCACACCATTGTCCCTGGGTATTGAGACGGCCGGTGGGGTGATGACAGCCCTCATCAAACGCAACACCACCATCCCCACCAAGCAGACACAGACCTTCACCACTTACTCTGACAACCAGCCGGGAGTCCTCATCCAAGTAAGTGGAAGCTGAATTCAGCAGGGCTGGTGTGGTAATGCAATAGATTTTGATTTATTTATTTATTGTGTCAGGAGCAAGCCAAATAGTTGTATTGCATGTTTTAACAAACAAACAAAACACAAAGTTTGCAAGCTTGGTAGTTGATTAAATGTCCTTTGACCATTAGCTGGCCACTTGGAGTGCCTCTGGTGTTACTATAAGAAGGTCCTCCATTGTGCATGTAGCAGGGCTCAGGTTGCATCGCAGCAGATGGTCTGTAGTTTGCTCTTCTCCACACTCCCATGTCGTGGATTGCTTATGTCATACAAACATGGAAAAAAAGTTTATCAAACTGCCAAAAACTTTGTTTTTTCAAGACACCCTGCATCACATTTTGCTATAGTTTTTCAATGAATATATCATTGGGTCCCAAACAATTCAACATAGTTTGTGGCAGGCACAGAAACTAAGTTTCTGAAGTATAATAACTTCTTTCAAAGTAAGTACTGCACGATTGAACAGGAAATAACACTTTCAAAACAGGAAACAGAAAAAAATTCAAAATTTGTTACATAGTGTCAAACAGAGGCTGGATGGCCATCTGTTGGGGGTGCTTTGAATGCAGTTTTCCTGCTTTTTGGCCTAGATGGCCCACGAGGTCTCTTTCAACTCTATGATTCTCTATAATTGTTTACTCTCAACCAAGTTTAGTTACAAGTCGGATAGGCTGAGTTTTTTGTTGATCAATCACTTGGATATTGGCCCAGTCCACTGCTGGAGTGTAACCTCCCAAAAAGTTCCTGATATAGAAGTCAGCCAATGGTTCCTTAGCCTTTTTATGGAGGGTTTCTAGCATCGCTTTCTAACCCTCTGGTGCATCTTCTCTTCCCACCCTACAGGTGTATGAAGGAGAGCGTGCCATGACCAAAGACAATAACTTGCTGGGCAAGTTTGAGTTGACGGGGATCCCCCCTGCTCCTCGGGGTGTCCCACAGATCGAAGTCACCTTTGACATTGATGCCAACGGCATCCTCAATGTGTCTGCTGTTGACAAGAGCACTGGGAAGGAGAACAAGATCACAATCACTAACGATAAAGGTGAGTGTGGATGGAAAATTGAGTTTTGCTCAATGATGGGCTACAATATCCTCTTTACTCACTTCTGGAAGTTGCAGTCCAACATCATCTGTAGGACTACATGAGTCCTACCCTTATATTTTAGCATTTGGTGGTGCCCTGGTGGTGCAGCAGTTTAAACCGCTGAGCTGCTGAACTTGCTGACTAAAAGGTTGGCAGTTTGAATCCAGGGAGCAGGGTGAGCTCCCACTGTTAGCTCCAGCTTCTGTCAACCTAGCAGTTCGAAAATATGCAGATGCGAGTAGATCAATAGGTACCGCTTCTGTGGGAAAGTAATGGCACTCCATGCAGTCATGTTGGCCACAGACCTTGGAGGTGTCTATGGACAACGCCGGCTCTTCGTCATAGAAATGGGGATGAGCACCACCTCCCAGTTGGACACGACTAGACTTAATGTCAGGGGAGACCTTTACCTTTGCTACCTTATGAATGACCCTACAGCCCAGCAGGTAGTCACATCTACCTCTCAGAGGTAGGACTGTATGCCCATCATCATCACCACTGGTTGTACCGACTAAGGCAGATAGGATTTACAGTCCCAACAATATCTGGGAAGGCTGTAAGTGGCCCATGCTGGTTTTAAAAAAATATCTCCTTGACCCAATTCTTCTTCTTGCTTTAGGTCGTCTCAGCAAAGAAGAGATTGAGCGTATGGTGCAAGAGGCAGAGCAATACAAGGCAGAGGATGAAGTCCAGAGGGAAAAGATTGCGGCCAAGAACTCCTTGGAGTCGCTGGCCTTCAACATGAAGAGCACCGCAGAGGATGAGAAACTGAAGGATAAACTATCCCCGGAGGACAAGCAGAAGATCCTGGACAAGTGCAATGAGGTCATTTCCTGGCTGGACAGGAACCAGGTGAGTTTGCAAGAATAGTTGGAATAGTAGGAAGAGATAGGTCCTATGTTTAGAGTTATTAATTCAAACTGAAGTAAACACCAATAACCTAAGGAATTCAAAAGCAATAATGCTATGACACCAGAGGAGGTGTCTTTGTTATATGCATGTAAATAATCTCTGACATATGATGACCATGTAAGGGTTTCCTTTGTAAGGTTTATTCAGAGGAGGTTTCTTGGGGGTGTGGCAATGGATGCATGTTATGTTGACCACCTGTGCTTCAGCAGTTACGACTGTGCTGTTGACCATTCCCAAGAATGATTTTTCATTATTATTATTATTATTATTATTATTATTATTATTATTTGAAACACAACAAAATGAGTCCACAGCAGACACTCTACTGGGTGCTGTATTGGCTCACACGTCAGACACTTCTCAAGTGTCTAGGACTGTGTGATGTATTGGCGAATAACACATGCAGATCCCAATAAGGTGGCCTTCTGCAGATGGCAATCTTGTCATCGCCGATTGTGTTTAAGTGCAGGCCAAGGTCTTTAGGCACTGCACCCAGTGTGCCGATAACCACTGGGACCATCTTGACTGGCTTGTGCCAGAGTCGTCGTCTTCTTCTTCTTCTTAATATTATTATTATTATTATTATTATTATTATTATTATTATTATTTCCAACATTTGTACCCCATCCTTCTCAACCCCTGAAGCGGGACTCTGGGTGGCTTACATTGGCAACAATTGGATGCCAACACATACAGAATACATACAAAATATATCACAACATTACACATTAAATAAAACCATTAAGTTAAAAAAACATTATTAACAACTACGTAGCCCAGTGGTTCTCAACCTGTGGGTCCCCAGATGTTTTGGCCTTCAACTCCCAGAAATCCTAACAGCTGGTAAACTAGCTGAGATTTCTGGGAGTTGTAAGCCAAAACATCTGGGTACCCACAGGTTGAGAACCACTGATGTCACCAAATCTAATCCAATTCAGCGTCCAAAGACTTTGTCAGAGCCTGTCCATTGTCAGTTCATGTAAACATTGCAATTGCTATCAAGCCTGTTCCTCAAATGCCTGGCCCCAGAACCATGATTTAAGCTTCTTCCTGAAGGAGAGGAGGGATGGAACTCACATAATCTCACTGGAAAGGATTTTCCAGAGGTGGGTGGCCACCCTGTCCCTGCCAAACGCATATGCGAAGAAGGCAGGACCAAGATCAGGGCCTCCCTGAATGATCTTAAAATCCAAGGTTGGGCATAGAATCATAGCATCATAGAGTTGGAAGAGACCTCATGAGCCATCCAGTCCAACCCCCTGCCAAGAAGCAGGAATATTGCATTCAGAGCACCCCTAAGAGATGGCCATCCAGCCTCTGTTTAAAAGCTTCCAAAGAGGGAGCCTCCACCACACTCCAAGGTGTGGAGATATGTTCAGATGTGGCCTTGTAGTTATCAGGGAGCATATAGTCAGTAATGAGATCATGCTTGTGAATTGGCCATCCTTTTCTCTCTCCTGAAAGACCTCCAATGGAGGAAAGCCCACCATCCTCCAGGGTAGTCTGTTGACCCTTTTATGGCCAGGATTTTCTTCCTGGTGTCTCCCCAGAGCCTCATCTTTCCTTTAAGTAGGATGATCTTCTTGGACAGAGGTTCTCAACCTGTGGGTCCCCAGGTGTTTTGGCCTACAACTCCCAGAAATCCCAGCCAGTTTGCCATCTGTTAGGATTTCTGGGAGTTGAAGGCCAAAACATCTTGGGACCCACAGGTTGAGAACCACTATTCCAGAAGCAATTCTGGAATAGCGCCTTTCAGTTCTCCACTAGAGGGCAATTGAGGCTTCTCAAATCTGGGTCTCAGCAAGAGTATCTGAAGGCCATACGCCTATCTTCTCACTAAACTATTGGGATTTCCAATCTGCTTTCATAAACCATGGCTCAATGCAGAGAAAGAGTTGCTTTTCCAATAGATATGGTTTTGTCTTTTATTTATTTACTGCATTTCTATGCCACCTTTCTCAGCCCGAAGGCGACTTAAACTGGCACGATTAAATTCCACAATAAACATAAACAAAATTAAAACAAAATTAAAAACAATTAACACACATTGTAAAAACCCTGTAAAAAGCATTAAAAGCATAAAACACCAGTAACTTCTCGGGCCTTCTCGGTGGTGGACCCCCTCCTGTGGAACTCCTCCAGCAAAATCAGGTCAACAACATCCCTCCTCACCTTCAGGAGGAAATTGAAAACGTGGTTATGGGACCAGGCCCTTGGGTAGCTGGCAGAAATTGACAATGGTAATGATGACAATGTTATGGAAAATGGACAGGCTTCCAATTGTGTTGTGCTTGCTCAATTTTTTTCTACATAAGGCTAGACATCAAGTATTATTGCACTTTTTATTAATATCCTTTTGTTTTGAAACTAATTTTAAAATTAATTTACTGTGTTTTTATATGTAATTACTGTATGTATTATTTATATATAATGACATTGAAGTGTGCCGGATGTAAGACACCTTGAGTCTCGTCTCTCCCCCCCCCCCCCCCCCCCCCCGGGGTGCGGTTGAGAAGGGCGGGGTACAAATGTTTAAAATAAATAAATAAATAACTTCCTATTAGCTCATTTTCCAAAGACATTTTAGATTGTAGGAGTTGGAAGATGTTACTAGCCCATCCAGTTCAACTCCTTTCCGCCAAGCAGAAACTCCCACACAAAACCCTCCCAACAGATGGCCATCCAGCCTTCTACTTAAAAACTTCACCACACACCAAGGCAGTATAGTCCACTGTTTTTTTTTTCCAAAACAATTGTATTGATTGTTCAAGGAAAATAAAGGGCGGGGGGGGGGGGGGAGAAAGGGCAAAAAAGGGATGAAGAAGAAAGGGAAAAAGGGGGGGGGATAGGAGGGGGTAGGTAAAAAGGGGTAAAAAAATTAGATTGGTGAAAAGGAAAAGAGGCTAACTGTGATAAAAGGGGTACAGAGGTTTCCTTACTAATGGGAGTAGGGGGGAGGAAAGGCTAAAGGGGAACAAAAGGTTAAAAAAATTGAAATAAATTAAAAATAGAGAATATAAAAAAGAGGAAATATAAAAATATAGGGAAAATAGTGTTAAAAGTGTGTGTGTGTGTATGGAAAAAATGGCGAAGAAAAAATATGAAAGGAAAAAGAAAAAAAGGGAAAAAATAAAAATAAAAATCTTCTTTTTGACTTCCAAATTCTTATCCTTTCCGGGCAATTATTCTCTTGCATTTCAATTGTAATTAATCTCTCCGTCTTCTCATAATTGCATCATCCATCTACTTTTTTGGGGGGGATATGTCTAATAAAGTCCAGTCTGTAGGGCATTTGTAGTATAGTCCACAGTTGAACAACTCAGGAAGTTCTTCCTAATATTTAGGTGGAATTTATTTCCCTGCAATTTGGGTCCTGATCTCTAGAGCAGCAGAAAAACAAGGTAGAAGATCCAACACTTCAATAGAACGCAGTCTCGTACCTACAATAGTCCTTTTCTCTAGAACTCCAAAATCTGTTATTTCAAAGCTTCATCTTTTCTTCACTCTGCAGATGGCCGAGAAGGATGAGTACGAACATCAACAGAAGGAGCTGCAGAATGTCTGCAATCCCATCATTACCAAGCTGTACCAAGGAGCCGGGGGCATGCCAGGAGGAATGCCCGGAGGGATGCCCGGTGGCTTCCCAGGAGCCGGAGGCGCTGGGGGTGGCTCTTCAGGCCCCACAATTGAGGAGGTGGATTAAGAGCCTCCCAAACCCTGCATGGTTGCAGAGGGGACTCTGTGCAAGTTGTCTTGGAAGCTTCCTTCCCATCCTGCTTCACTTCAGCTGCCTCCTTTTTGCCCTTCTTCCCCCTCTGCACGAATGGGGCTTCCTCACTCTCTTCCTTCCTGCACACTTCCGCTCTTTGTTACAAAAATGGGCATGTCTCCTCACTGCCAAACTGAGACGCTGATGTCGTGTCCACATGAATAAATTATTGCACTTTTGTCATCCTCTGGTTTTGGTGCCTGTGTGATTTGTGTTTCTGTGTGTCCTCTGGAAAGCATTGTAGTCCACACAATAATGGACTTGTTTTTGAGTCCCCTTCCTCACATATTAGTCAATAAGTATTTCTTCAGCTGTGGCACACTGGCTGCCTGTTGAGGGCTGAGTAGGAAAGCAATCAAAACGATACCTGGTCCATATTTGTGAATAGAGCACAACGCCCATATCCTTTGGGACTCTGATTCAGTTCAGATTTCCATCACATGCTTCTCATGGGTCTCCCTCTAAAATAAGATGGAGGCCCCTTCTACACTACCATATCTATAACTATCTATCTATCTATCTATCTATCTATCTATATATAAATGCTCTGTGCATAATGAGTACCTTAAAAACAAAAGAACCAATTAACGAAATTACACCAAATTTGGCAACAAAACATCTCACAACACAAGGAGTGACCATCACTCAAAAATTGTGATTTTGTCATTTGGGAGTTGTAGTTGCTGGGATTTATAGTTCACCTACAATCAAGGAGCATTCTGAACTCCATCAACGATGGAATTGAACCAAACTTGACACACAGAACTCCCATGACCAACAGAAAATATTGGAACGATTTGGTGGGCATTGACCTTGACTTTGGGAGTTGTAGTTCACCTACATCCAGAGAGCACTGTGGAGTCAAACAATGATGGATCTGGACCAAACTTGGCAGAAGCACTCAATACACCCACATATGACCACAGATGGAGTTTGGGGGAAATAGACCTTGACATTTGGGAGTTGTAGTCCCTGACAAAGAAATAGCAAGAAATACCGTTTACCCACAAGCATAAAGAAATTACATATATTAGAAACCAACACTCTCATTTATTTTCCAGATAAACAGACTGGGCCACAGCAACACGTGGCAGGGGACAGCTAGTACTTTATATATTCGAGTATAAGTCTAGTTTTTTAGGCTGAAAAAGTCCCCCTTGGCTTATACTCGAGTCAAGTTATTTATTATTTTACTCTGTTTTTGTTGTTGCTATTATTATTACTACATTTATTATTTTATTCTATTTATTATTATTACATTATTTTACTCTATTATTATTACATTTATTATTGTATTCTATATGGAGCCACCGGGGGCGCAGTGGGTTAAACCCCTATGCTGGCAGGACGGAAGACCGATAGGTCGCAGGTTCGAATCCGGGGAGAAGTGGATGAGCTCCCTCTATCAGCTCCAGCTCCTCATGCGGAGACGTGAGAGAAGCCTCCCACAAGGATGATAAAACATCAAATCATCCGGGCGTCTCCTGGGCAACATCCTTGCAGACGGCCAATTCTCTCACACCAGAAGTGACTTGTAGTTTCTCAAGTTGCTCCTGACACGAAAAAAAAAACTGCTGCATTTTCCACTCGGTTTATACTCGAATGAATATGTTTTCCCAGTTTTTGTAGTAAAATTACGTGCCTCGGCTTATATTCAGGTCAGCTTATACTCAAATATATACAGCAAATATCATTAGCTCCCTAAGCCGGTGGAAAGAGGGGGCTCCTCCATTTCATATGTACGGCTTCGTTTATGGCTTCCTAAGTGGTCAATCAAAGGATTCCATAGCAGTTCATGTAATGTAAAAAGTCCTAGGTGAAGGAAACTCAACAGGAGTAAAAAGAATGAGTTGGAGCAGCAGAGGCAGGTGGTAACAGGTGAGTGAAAGTAAGAGGTTGATGCAAAAGCACAATATTTACTGGCATGGAGTGGCAACATGGAGAATTGTTGGCACAACAGGAATAGCGATTGCACAAGCTTTTAATTTATTGGTATTTCCTCTGTAAACACTAAGTGGAAAGATCTTGATTGCTTATTGCTGACTCAAACATAGAGTGGGTATGACCTGCCCTTGATACACAAGGTGCTTAAAACTCTCTCTAATATATAATAGATGAAAACAGATAGGTGTGGTCAAGACAGCAGAAGGACTTAATGAGAACTCACAAGCCAAAAGTTTGCAGCAGTTTACTTTTGTCTGATTCTACACGGAAGGAAGTGTCCTATTTTCTCTCTCAACTAGAATTAACATGTGGGCAAACTACCTTGTCCTTTGAACTCCATTTGCAGCTTTTGAAGTAAGCTGTGAAATGTTGGAGGGTTTTAATTAAAAAATCCAGTCTATAATATGAGAAAAAAGCCAGAGGATTCTTTATAAATTCAGTACAAAATAGGTACTTACTTTCCTGAGCTTATTCTTCTTTCTAGGCTATTTTCCTAATGGAGGGGTTAGCACTGTGACTGCTGTTTGCACAGGGCTTTGTTTTGGGCATTCTCCGGTCTCAAGTGGGCAGCACACATATCTTCGTTTCTGGTGTCCGTCCATCTTTCCCTGGGTTTATTCATTTCCTCGATTGTCAATGAGAGGAGCCCCCGGTGGCGCAGTTGGTTAAACTGCTGAGGTGCTGAACTTGCTAACTGAAAGGTCGCAGATTCGAATCCAGGGAGCGGGGTGAGCTCCCACTGTTAGCCCCAGCTTTTGCTGAGATAGGCGTTCAAAAACATGCAAATATGAGTATATCAATAGGTACCCGCTCTGGCAGGAAGTTAACAGTGCTCCATGCAGTCATGCCGGCTCCATGCAGTCATGGAGGTGTCTACTGACAACACTGCTTCTTCAGCTTAGAAATGGAGATGAGCACCAACTCCCAGAGTCAGACATGACTGGACTTAATGTCAGGGGAAAACCGTTACCTTTACTTATTGTCAATGAACTCATTCTTCTATATATTCATATTTAAGAGAGAAGTTGGATGGTTTAAGAAAGAAATAACTCATCTATTTTGGAGTCCATTATCTAAGAGGTAAAGGAGTCCTCAGTGGTGCAGTGGGTTAAAACACTGAGCTGCTGAACTTGTTGACCAAAAAATTGGAGGTACAAATCCAGGAAGCAGTATGAGCTCCCACTGTTAGCCCCAGGTTCTGCCAACCTAGCAGTTCAAAAACATGCAAATGTGTATAGATCAATAGGTACCGCTCCAACGGGAAGGTAATGGCATTCCATGCAGTCATGCTGGCCACGACCTTGGAGGTGTCTATGGACAACGCCAGCTCTTGGACTAAAAATATTCACGTTTAATTTTGCTCTTCTGCATAAATCCCCAAGGCACAGGATTCCTCACCACTGTTGCTTACAGCATTCAAGGAAATTGTCAAACATATTTGAAGTCAACCAGGAGTCAGGTGAGACCTTGGATCTTTGTAGCTGGCGCAGAAAGTTTAAGTAATTGTGGTTTCTTTCCAGACTGACAGCTGCCTGTAGGATACCAACCACAAGCCTTGGCCTCATGTAAGCCGCACCGAGTCCCTTGGGGAGATGGTAGCGGGGTACAAATAAAGTTTTATTAATTATTATTAAGTGTTCAAGTTCCTTTTCCCTATGATGACTCCCTCCATCAGAAATAATCTAGGATAAAGATCCATCAAGAAATGTAGATTAAGGCATTCTAATGATCCTGTTGTTTATTCATTCAGTCTCTTCCAACTCTTTGTGACCTCATGGACCAGCCCAGGCCAGATTTCTCTGTCGACGTGGCCATCCCCAGCTCCTTCAAGGTCAAGTCAGTCACTTCAAGGATACCATCCATCCATCTTGCCCTTGGTTGGCCCTTTTCCTTCCATTTTCCTCAGCATTATTGTCTTCTCCAAGATTTCCTGTCTTCTCATGATGTGGCCAAAGTATTTCATCTTTGCCTCTAATACCCTCCCTCCAATGAGCAGCTGGGCTTTATTTCCTGAAGTATGGACTGGTTGGATCTTCTCGTGGTCCAAGGCACTCTCAGAATTTTCCTCCCACACCACAGTTCAAAAGCATCTATCTTCCTTCGCTCAGCCTTCCTTATGGTCCAGCTTCCACATCCACAGGTTGCTATGGGAAATACCATTGCTTTAACTGCGGATCTTCCTTGCCAGTATGATATCTCTACTCTTCACTATTATGGTGAGCTTGGTCGCTGCTCTTCTCCCAAGAAGTAAGCGTCTCCTGATTCCCTGGCTGCAGTCTGCGTCTGCAGTCATCTTTGCGCCTAGAAATACAAAGTCTGTCATTGCCTCCACATTTTCTCCCTCTTGGCCCAAAAAATTTAGCCACCTGAAGAAAGCGCATGATGTCTCTTTTGCTATTTCATGTATCAAAGCTGCCCGGATTGACAGTAGAACCTTCCCTGAGTAGTTGTGGCTCTTAAATAAGCCCATCATTGAGTTTTCTATAGCTGAGAGTGTGTCACTCACCCAAGGTCACCCAGACCCCATCTACACTGACCATTTAATGGAGTTTTCAAACTGGCATTGAAGGAAGTGGTTTTGCTGTGCAGACAGGGGCGGCTCAACCATTATGCAAAGTAGGCATTTGCAGTATAGTTGATTTTGCCCAGGGGCGCTCTTGAGGCACTCTTGGGGGAAAATAGACCTTGACATATGCGAGTTGTAGTTACTGGGATGTATAGTTCACCTACAGTCAAAGAGCATTCTGAACTCTTCCAGTGACGGAATTGAACCAAATATGGCATATAGAACTCCCACGATGAACAGAAAATATATATGTGATTTTTTTTTGGGGGGGGGGGCAAATACTGTTTGCTTACCTTTGAAAATTACCTAGGGCTGTAGATGATTAAATGGGGAATCCTGGAATCAAGTTTGAGGCTCAGATGGCGGATACACAAACAACAGAGCACTGATGTACATATTAAAGGATTTCTTTTGCACACCTTTGCAAAAGTCCACTTTCATGGTGGCCACTGCAGTTTAAGTCTGGTTTCAAACTGCATTAAATGATCAGTGTAGATGGCTTTCAGTGACCAAGCAGGAAATCAAGCCCTGGTCTCTGGAGTCCTAGGCTGTATCTACACTGTCATATAATCCAGTATCTAATCCCAGATTATCTGGTTTGAACTGGATTATATGAGTCTACACTGCCAGATTATCTGGAGCCAGATCCTGGGATATAGGGCAGTATAGATGCAGTGTCAGATAATTGAGTTCAAAGCAGACAATCCAGATTATCTGATTTGATAATCTTAAATGGCAGTGTGGATTCAGCCTACATCTCCGTATAACATCCAGATTGTCTTCTTTGAACTGGATTATGTGGCAGTGTAGACGCATATAATCCACTTAGAGGCTTTTAAACAGAGGCTGGATGGCCATCTGTTGGGAGTGCTTTGAATGCAATTTTCCTGCTTCTTGGCAGGGGTTTGGACTGGATGGCCCATGAAGTCTCCTCCAAATCTATGATTCTATCTGCTTCAAAATTATGGATTATATGGCAGCGTAGATCTAGCCATGGTCTCACTCTGTCCTATGGTTAGTCCAGCTCCAGTGACATCTAACCATTTAAAAATGTGTTAAAATTCTTTCTAGATCACTAAGTCAACTGATGATAAAATAAGCATGTGTATTATTTATACTGCAGTTCAATATCTTCCATAGACTGGTTGCCAGAGTACCAGACAAACATAAGAAGGAATGACAATCTCCGAAAAGAAGGAGGACACCTGTATGAGTCAATAAGTAATGCCAGGAAAAACACTGTAAAGTTTCTTATAATTAAGCTACAGGACTCATTGCAACAGGATGTGGCAGAAGTTAAGGATTTGGCAACAGTTTAAAAGAGGAACCAGATTTTTGTCTCAGCAATTGTGTCCTGCAAAAGGTGAATAGCTCTTCGCTCACAGACTTTCTGGAAATTTTGGACAAGCTAATGCTATTTCACATAGAACCAAGATGCAGAATAATTTCAAAAGGAATCAAAACTGTCTAAAAATGCAATATGTAGTTTTCAAAATTTACTGGAAAATGCTATTAATAAACATAAACAAACGGTAGGTTTGGCCACACTAGGCAATTGTGGCAGGTTCATTCTACTTTAACTGCCATGACTTTGTCCTGTGGGATTTTGAGCTTTGTAATTTTACAAAGTACAGAGAATTCTCAGATGAGTGCACAAGAACATTATAGATCCTTTCCTAAACTATACATCTCAGGATTCCATGGGATAAGTATATGGCAGGTAAAATATTAGATGGCTGTAACTGTGGCTACACCCAAAGTTCCAGTTAATATTGGTACATTCACAATGTAGAACTGATGCACCAAACTACAAATCCCAGGGCTCTTCCACACAGCAATATAACCCAGAATATGTAGTCAGAAAATCCCAAAATATCTGCTTTGAACTGGGTTATCTGAGTCCACACTGCCACAACTGAAGAGAGATATTGACAAGTTGGAATGTGTCCAGAGGAGGCGACTAAAATGATCAAGTGGTCTGGAGAACAAGTCCTATGAGGAGTGAATTAAAGAGCTGGGCATGTTTAGCCTGAAGAAGAGAAGGCTGAGAGGAGACATGATGAGGGCCATATATAAATATGTGAGGGGAAGTCATAGGGAGGAGGGAGCAAGCTTGTTTTCTGCTGCCCTGGAGACTAGGACGTGGAGCAACGACATCAAACTACAGGAAAGGAGATTTCACCTGAATCTGAGGAAGAACTTTCTTACTGTGAGAGCTGTTCAGCAGTGGAACTCTTTGCCCTGGAGTGTGGTAAAGGGTCCTTCTATGAAGGCTTTCAAACACAGGCTGGATGGCCATCTGTTGGGGGTGCTTTGAACACGATTGTCCTGCTTCTTGGCAGGGGGTCAGACTGGATGGCCCCCGAGCTCTCTTCCAATTCTAGTATTCTATATATTCCAGTTCAAAGCAAATAATGTGAGATTTTACTTAGCTATGTGGAAGGGGCCCCACGTTTCCATAGCCTTGAGCCATGGTAGCTAAAGTGGTATCAAAAAGCATTCATTCATCAGTGTAGATACAACCCATGGAGACACTGCTGGAGAATTTGGCTACACACTCAGAAGAACAGCCATGAACAAAAATGTGTCACAAATGTGAAATGCAACCTGGTACACAGAGATGACTAAGCTGGAGATATAGACAAGGTCTGCAGGTTATGTCAACCTCTAAACCTTTTCTACTACCTACAGGCCCATGACTGTTTAGCATCCAGATCCAATGAAAAGTTAGGTGGAATCCCTATAAATTTCTGTTGGGTTGGACATATGCTTCACCCTGTTGTGAAATATCAGTGGAAATTCATGTGGGAAGGGAACCTGTTCCACGCCAGATATATCAAAATCCCAAGCTATGAAAGTAAGGCTGGAATGAGAACCAACCACAGCTAAGTTCTGCCTAAGTCAAAACACCTTCAGCCAACATTCGTTGCTATGAAACAATAACCAGCTGCCCACATGCCAGCAGAATCCTTTCTTTCCACCACACTGGAATGCAAAATGGATTGTAATCCAGTTTGTGGCCCTCTCCATTCTACAGACCTCAGACAAATATTTGACCCATCGGAGAAAATTGTCATCTATCTATGGATCAGAGCTTGGGAAAAGCTACTTTTTAAACTACAACTTCCAGAATACTCTAGTATGACCAATGTCATGTTGGGTATAGGGTCCTCGCAGCAGAACTCTGAAAGACTAACTTTCTTCAAAAGCCTAGCTTAACAATGCAAACTTATCTCATTCTGATCAATACTCAATAACATTGTTAATTCAGTTCAGTGCTCTTGCTTAGAACACATGTAGAATTAATGTGATTTGATACCTTTCTAACTGCCATGGCTCAATACTATGGAATTATGGGATTTGGCAGAGAAAGCTTGTAGAACTACAACTCTCATGACAACATAGCATTGAGCCACAAAAGCTAAAGTGGTGGCAAGCTGCATTATTACAGTGTAGGTGAGTGTTTCTCAAGCTTCCTAATGCTGCCTAATGCTTCCTAATGCTGTGGTGACCCCCAACCATAACATTATTTTAGTTGCTACTTCATAACTGTAATTTTGCTACTGTTATGAATTGTAATGTAAATATCTGACATGCAGGATGTATTTTCATTGACTGGACCAAATTGGACACATATACCCAATATGCCCAAATTGGAATACTGGTGGGGTTGGGGTGGGGGGGAGGATTGATTTTGTCATTTTGGCATTTTAGTTGCTGGGATTTATAGTTCACCTACAATCAAAGAGCATTCTGAACTACACCAATGATTGAATTGAACCAATCTTTGGCACACAGAACTCCCATGACCAACAGAAAATACTGGAAGGGTTTGGTGGGCACTGACCTTGAGTTTTGGAGTTGTAGTTCACCTACATCCAGAGAGCACTGTGGACTCAAACCATGATACATCTGGACCAAACTTGGCACGGATACTCAATATGCCCAAATGTAGTGGAGTTTGGGGTAAATATAACTTGACATTTGGGAGTTGTAGTTGCTGGGATTTATAGTTCACCTACAATTATATGGCAGTATGGACTCTGATAATCCAGTTCAAAGCAGGTATTGTGGATTATCTGCTGTGATATTCTAAGGGCCCTTCCACACAGCCCTATATCCCAGAATATCAAGGCAGAAAATCCCACATTATATGAGTGTGGACTCAGATAACCCAGTTCAAAGCAGTTATTGTGGGATTTTCTGCCTTGACGTATGGAAGGACCCTGAGTCCTCACTCAGATAATGTGGGATTTTCTGCCTTAATATTCTGGCATATAGCGCTCTGTGGAAGGCACATGATGATCAAATTCCATCTTTTTATTATGATCAATTAAATTGGATCCAGTAGCTGGCTGATATTCAGGGAGTCATCCAAACTTAATTGCATGATGTTATTAAAATAAATCGGGACCCACTCCCTTTGTTGGGGCAGCCTATTAATCACCTGCTTTGTTCCTGATATTGTTGTTTTTGCTGTTTAATTAGCTATGGATTTAATCCAGACTGAGGGCCCTGCCACACAGCCCTATATCCAGAATATCAAGGCAGAGAATCCCACAATATCTGCTTTGAACTGGATTATCTGAGTCCACACTCATATAATGTGGGATTTTCTGCCTTGATATTCTGGGATATAGGGCTGTGTGGAAGGGCCCTGGGATATCTATTGCTGTAACTCCATTCCAGATTTTACTCTGACGTGTTCCTGGTAAGTCTTACTATCAAATGATTTGGCAAATTCATGGGCCGAAGATGTGCTCAGGGTCATCTTGTCTAATTTTTAACATCTGTTTAATTCTTGGAGTCACTGTTTTGCATCTGTCAACATTTGATCCTCAGGATTCTAGCAATATACATAGTAGATCCAATAAGTTTGAAGTCTACCTAGTCAGTGGTTCACTGTTGATCTATACTAGTTGTAGAGATGTGTTTATTATAAAGTGTTTATTATACTGTGTTTAAACTGTATTTATGTTTTACATTGGTTGCCATGTCCTAGCTGTGAGAGATAGGTTGCCATGGTGACAAGGCAGAAGAGGAGGTGGGCGGAGCTTAAGGAGAAAAAGGTTTGAAAGTGACAGTTAATTTTCAGTCAGGAGGATGAGACCCTGAGAGGAGGAGCAGAGTCAGATAAGACTCTGGGAAAGTAGCAGAGTCAAGTAGGGACTCTGAGAAAGTAGTTTAGTCAGGAGGATGAGACCCTGAGAGGAGGAGCAGAGTCAGATAGGACTCTGGAAAAGTAGTTCAGTCAGGAGGATGAGACCCTGAGAGGAGGAGCAGAGTCAGATAGGACTCTGGAAAAGTAGTTTAGTCAGGAGGAAGAGACCCTGAGAAGAGGGCAGAGTCAGTTAGGGCTCTGTGGTGTGAAGCAGTGTAAATTCAGTTAGTTCTTAGTATTTGTGAATATTTCTTCAGCAAGGGAGCTGAAGGTGAAACCTCGTTAGATTGCTTGAGTAAAAAAGAATCTAACAGAGAGGGTTTTAGGATCGCCAGTAGTGTAAGACTGGAGATCAGTGGTTTGATCCGGTGTAGGACAAACAGTGAGAATATTCACAACAAGGAACACTGAAATAATAAAGCACTTCACTGTAGAAGGAGTTTATAAGATTGTAACATCTAAAGCCTGAATGTATCTCAACCAAGCCATATTGTAACCATCAAGCATATGCCAAGCTCAACATCTCAATATTGCAACAATTACGCTTTGTTTAACAATAAACTTGTTCTCTTTGTATTTTAAACCTGCCTCCTCCATTGATTTTATGTTCGGTGCATTCCACTCTACCAAAGTTACCTCACAACGCAAATAGGGATAAACAGAGACTTTAAGACCAGCGTCTCTAAACATATTGGTGGCAGTTTAATTTAATAGCAATCTAGGAACTTTCTTACATTTTTGGTAATCCCATTTGGTGGGATTAACGACTTTACATTTTATTGGTGGCATTGATATCGGTCTTTACACTAGTGTTCATCCCCTAGTGAATTGCTATTGTCTCATCTGACTAATGGTCCTATCATTATGCCAGATGAGGTAGCCTTTCTTGGAAGATGTCCAGACAAAGCATTGGCAGCCCTGTGTGTATGTGCCACACATCCGGTTTGGTATCCCTGCATGTACAGATATTATCCGTAGGGTTGTAGGTCTATAGAAATGCAAGAGGGAGGGTGAATATAGCTGACAGATTAATGGAATGGATCATCCTGGAAAAGGTTCACTACCTGTGATGAAAGCATGATGGAAATACGTAATACATATATTGGAAAATATATTGGATATAACCATATTAGAAATAGGAATTAGAATATGTATATGAAATCACTAAGGGATATGTATGTATGCATGAACTTCACTTCACTAGGGAAAACATTCTCTTCTTAAAAGCTGCAAATTAGATGCTACAAAGAGGCCAGGGTCTAGGAAAGAAATGTCTCTGGCAAATATCATGAGACTCTTTCATTTCGTACCAAGCAGGGTTATCGTAATATTAATGATGAAGCCTGGTCATCAAGAGGCTTCTTGGTATCAGGGAGGACTTTTCTCAAGATGGATGGAAGCTCTTGCTATCAGTAGCCTGTAGCATACACTCTGGCACTATGCGTTACAGGATGGTACACTAATCGCAGCTCTTTAGATAAAGGTGCTTAATGGAAGATTAAAGGTGTTGAAGTTAAAATATTCTATTGAAAACAATGTAAAAGTAGAATTTTGTGATGCGCATTGTGATGCTTATATGATGCATGCATATTATTTTAAAGGGTATATAAACCAAGGCAATTCCTTTGTTCATCACACTATTTTCTGGAATACCAGCAGGGTCCATATCCAGTTGACGCCAACCGAGAATAAACTGTGCTTTTACAGACCTCAGGAACTCTCTTTTGTCTCTTTTCCTCAAACCTTCTCCCTGCCATTTCATCTGTAGTGACCTGCTGTTTTGGGGCCCTTCCACACAGCCCTATCTCCCAAAATATCAAGGCAGAAAATCGCACAATTTCTGTTTCGAACTGGGTTATCTGAGTCCACACTCAGATAATGTTGGATTTTCTGCCTTGATATTCTGGGATATAGGGCTGTGTGGAAGGGACCTCAAACTGGTTAATCCAGAATTAAAAGTGTACAATCTTGTCCATGTGCTTGATTTCAAGCATGTGCCAACTTGTCTGTATTAACCCACTCACACTCAACCTTGTGTCAAAACTGGCAAAGGTTACCAATGCTTTTTTGGTAAAACTTTGGAATACCTTGAAGGAAGGCAGCTGACAGCCTGCCTAATGCAAGGATTTTCAGGGTGTAAACAACAACTCTTTTTCTGGCCTACTTAAAATGGCATAATACTGCTATGACAGAATAGTTACACTCAAAGGAAGGGCCCTTCCATACACCCCTATATCCCAGAATATCAAGGCAGGAAATCCCACAATATCTGCTTTGAACTGAGTGATCTGAGTCCACACTGCCATATATTCCAGTTCAAAGCAGATAATGTGGGATTTTCTGCCTTGATATCCTGGGATATAGGGCTGTGTGGAAGGGCCTGAAGTCTATGCAAAGAATTAGGTCACATTCTGAACATCTCAAAAATTATTATTATTATTATTATTATTATTATTATTATTATTATGTTTATTTATACCCTCTTTTTATCTCAACAGGAGATTCAAAGCAGCTAAAAAGTAGGAAGTCTCTGTGCAAGGTCTTTCTGGGGAAAGTCTCTGAAGAAGACTCAATTTTCTCACAACATTTTTAAACAGCTGTTGTTCCTACTATTTGAAGCAATGATGTAATACAATTAGAAGAATGTGGCATTGGAATGCAACTAGCTTAGAGGTGGAGCAAATCAGCTAGTAATAAACAGGCCTATTAGCCTTTCATTCTATATTAGGGTCCTACTTAAGAGTGTTTTACTTCAATTAGAGACCAATGATGCCTGAATTCATTGGCAAACTGTGTGTCTCATTTTTGCAGCCTTACAATTACAGGATCATTTTTAGAAAAAAAATAATCACATGGAACTAATAATGGCATTCAACTCAAAGCAGCCTGGTACACATAGTGCCATGCATGTGTATGATTTCAAGTTGCCTGTCGACATATGATGGCTCCATAAACGTCACAGGGCATTCTTAGGTAAGCGGTCTTCAGAGGTGGTTTTGTCAGTTCCTTCCTCTGAAATATAGTCTACAACACCTGGTATGTGTTAGTATTCTATGTACTATGCTAATAATATAATATAATGTAATGTAATATATTGTATATACATATCATATTTATAATATTATAATGTAATACAATATAATACTACTAATAATAATATTATATTATAATTATATATTTTATATTACATGTAATATTACTAATAATATTACAATATAATGGTATAGTACAATATAATAATATATAATACTGATATTGTACTATGTTGATAATATAATATATTGTATGTATATATATCTTGTAAGCAGCTCTGAGTCCCCTTCGGGGTGAGAAGGGTGGCATATAAATGCCACAAATAAATAAATAAACATTTTCCCATTTAAGTAATAACCAGGGCGATTTTCCTGCTTCTTGGCAGGGGCTTGGACAGGATGGCCCACGAGGTCTCTTCCAACTCTATGATTCTATTATAAAGGTTTTCCACTGACATTAAGTCCAGTCATGTCCGACTCTGGGGGTTGGTGCCCATCTCCATTTCTAAGCCGAAGAGCCAGCGTTGTCCATAGACACCTCCAAGTTCATGTGGCCGGCATGACTCCATGGAGCATCGTTACCTTCCTGCCAAAGCAGTACTTATTGACCTACTCACATTTGCATGTTTTCGAGCTGATAGGTTGGCAGAAGCTGGACCTAACAGCGGGAGCTCACTCCGCTCTCCGGATTTGAACCGCCAACCTTTCAGTCAATAAGTTCAGCAGCTCAGCAGTTTAACCCACTGCACCACCGGGGACAATATTCTATGATATTATGACCTTATTTAGCTTTCAAGATTGGATGGGATCTCCAGCATTTCTGAGACAAGCACTAGGACATGTATGGCCAAGAAACATCAAAAGCCAAAAGTTATCAATGAGGATTTATTTATTTATATACCGCCTTTCTCACTCCTGGGGGGACTTAAGTGTGACCTAAATGCACTTTTCTCCGATTCGTTTCTTCATCAATTTGCAATGCAAAAATATCAGTTAATGCACCCTTCAAACCTGGAGCTCTTGTATTTTTCACGTGCCCTAAACCATGCTGCAGTCAACTTGAATGCTCTGTTGTGTAGGTTGGACCTAATGCCGGCTCTGTTTATTGATCATAAACAGAGAGAGGAAAGGCTGGGCAGAGTACACACCCAGCACAAGCGGAGAACAAACTCTTGCAGAGACCAGAAAGTTTCTGACACAACTGGATGCCAAAAGAACAGAGGCGTCTTGACTCCCATTGTTTTGTTTTAATGAGCCGGCCCTGCCCATTTCCAGAGCTGCAAATGGAGAACAAGTGTCTATATACCTGCAAACTCCAACTACATCACTACAAAGCCTTTCAGGAACTTGAAAGCTGGGAGCTCAGGATGAGTCTTGGTCCCTGGTTCTATTCTTGCCTCCAAGCAGAATGCTCCAACTAGAACAGTGGTTCCAACCTGTGCTCCATGGACTACCAGCAGTCCACAAGAACTAAAATATGGTTCACCATAATGGTCCCAATTACTACACTGTTGCAATGAGAACAACTGGTCTTGTGAAACCCTCTTATAGTGCCGAGGCAACAAAGATGTTGGAAGGGGAGAGGCAGACTACCCACAAAAAGTGCAACAACAAGCCTTCTGACTGCTGCTTCTCCTTTTCCTCCCTCCCACTGAGCGGAGCCATTCCATGTAGCACCTGGAAGCAGGAGCACCTTGATGTCTTTGGTTTTAGGCCTGTTTCTGGCATTATTTGCGGTGCTGATTCAGAAAAATGCATTGTATAGACCACATCAGCTCTAGATTATTAAATATGGTTTTCAGTGGGGGGTGCAGATGGCTACTATTGGATTGCATATGTTCTGTATCAGAAAGCCCAGTGTACCTGTCCAAACGGATCTCCTTCTACATCCCACCTCGGAGTTTAAGATCTTCTGGGGAGGGTCTGCTCTTGGCGATGCCTTTGTCACAAATATTCTTGGCGGGGATGAGGGACAGGGACTTCTTGGTGGTGACCCCCTGCCTCTGCAACTCACTCCCTGGGGAAATTAGTTGTGGGACCAGGCCTTCGGGTAATTATGCTGACAATGGCAATGACAATGATGACAATTGCTATGGTAATGGACTATGGACAAGCTTGATGGAATCTCCAACCACAGAATTTGGCTAAATAAGGCCACAAGGCTGTTATATTTAAGTACATTTTTAATTGAACAAACTTAATGTTTAACTGTATGCAATTATTGGTTTTTATTATGTATTTTATTATGTGTACATGGAGGTATCGAATCGTTGCCGGCTGGAAGCTGCCATGAGTCCCTCTCCCGGGGGGGGGGGGGGGGGGGGGGGGGTGGGAAGGGCGGGGTACAAATATCTGAAATAAATAAATAATAAATAATGAATAAATAGACTTGGTGTGGTCTATCCAATGGAGTTTTCTGAATCGGTACCCGAAATAACCAAAGCAAATCTAAATTTGATCAAAAACTGATTCGTAGTTCTTTTGTACTAATGTTGGAGAGTGGTACCTGATCAAGTGGTCCCTTTTCAAAGTGGTCCCTGATCAAAAAAAGGTTGGGAACCACTGAACTAGAATCTGGAGATCATGCATTCTCCAGCTGTAGTTCAGAAATAGCTCAATCATTTAAAAAACAAGGCAAGGCAAGAAAGACAATGAAGCTATCTTTTCTCCCTCCTTCCATTGCTCACAGATTTTGTCCATGACATGACTTCTGGATATGGAAGTTGTATCTACCCTACACAGTTGAAATGCATCACTTCAACAGCAATGATTCCATCCTACAATGTTCCTAGGAGGAGGTATTTTGATTTCTTTGTTAGGAAAACAGTATGGTATTATTGGTCTGATAAAGCACTTAGACATTGCTTTTTAAAAGCTCTGGTCCACTCTCCTGGGTTACAGCGCAAGTACCATAAGTGCTTGTGTTGTTCTTCTTTGCTATCAAGTAGACTTCAATAGAACATTAGAAGGAACATATTGATGATAAAGTAGATTCTGTAATCAAACTGTAAGGGCAATGACTCATCAGTACTCCAGATACCCCTGTTTGGACATCAGACAGAACATTAATGACTTAAATCAAGAAATAGTTTTCTAGGATCTACAGAGACACTCGCTGGAACACCTCAGCAAGCGAGAGTCCAAAAGTGGCAGGCTCAAACCCAGAACCTCATTCAATGGCTGATACCAAATGAGAGACTCCCCCCTGGGCACACAGAAGACTGGGCGACTTGGAAGGCGCTGAACAGACTGCGCTCTGGCACCACGAGATGCAGAGCCAACCTTGAGAAATGGGGCTACAAAGTGGAATCCACGACATGCAAGTGTGGAAAAGAGCAAACTATAGACCATCTGCTGCGATGCAACCTGAGCCCTGCTACATGCACAATGGAGGACCTTCTTATAGTAACACCAGAGGCACTCCAAGTGGCCAGATACTGGTCAAAGGACATTTAATTAACTACCAAGCTTGCAAACTTTGTGGTTTGTTTGTTTGTTTGTTAAAAAATGCAATATAACTCCTGACATGATAAATAAAAATAACTCCAGACAAGCTCTGGATGAGCTCAGGAGTCCTGTCGCAACCTGAAATGTGGTTGCATGGCTTTTTATCATTTTTCACAGAAAATTGAAAACACATTCTCATTGGTATTCAAAGATCAACCATTTCATTGGTCTAAGCTGGCTAATACAGATTTCATTGGCTCTCTATGACAGGAAGGCACACGTGGGATCTTAACAATGACACTACTCTAATCTATTTTTCTTCAGCCATGAACCTTCAGTTGGAAAGTATCTATAGGTCAGTATTTCAAGCGGCTGGGAAATTAAGGGAGAACAAGCTAACCAGTTCTGTCTTGAAGTACTTTTATCCTTGAGAGGTAATTTCCTCTCTACAGCAACGTTTTCTCAAACTGGCAGCGTTTTCTGCAAACAAAGGCCTTTGCAAATCAGGACATATGGGATTTTCAATCATTGAAAGCATCCCTGAAAATTCCCTACTAAAACTACATCTCCCTCAAAATAATTCCCAAGGAAATGGTGAGATCGCTTTCTATGGACAACTTCAAAAAGAGGATTGACAGCTTAATGTATTGTCGAAGGCTTTCATGGCTAGAATCACTCAGTTCTTGTGGGTTTTTTCGGGCTATATGGCCATGTTCTAGAGGCATTTCTCCTGACGTTTCGCCTGCATCTATGGCAAGCAGGCGAAACGTCAGGAGAAACGTCATAGATGCAGGCGAAACGTCAGGAGAAATGCCTCTAGAACATGGCCATATAGCCCGAAAAAACCCACAAGAACTGAGGATTGACAGCTATTTGTTTGGAATATTCTAGCAAGGATTTTTGCATTGAGCAGAGGGTTGGGCTCAATGCTTATGGGGGCCTTTCCAACTCTATGGACTTTATCCCACGGGATAACTACAAGGGATTGTTGGTTTACCCTTAAGCCTCGCAAAGCTCCATTTTGAAATTAAATGGATGATTTTCCTACCCCTATCGCATGGTTTCCCTCTTTCTGCTTTCTTTTCTAATTGTCAGTTTGCCTTCTCATTACATGGCACAAATATTTCTCTTTATAAGTCCAGATAAGTCTGAATTCAAAAGGTAAGCCTATTTATTTTACATTTAAAACGAGATATAAATTACTGTTCCTTCCTCATCAGTGGTAATGGTGGAAAAAAGGAACCAATACTGCCCATCTTGGCTCCTCTCTCCATGATGACATCATTGTTATCTGTACAAGCAGGCAAGGGGGAATTTCCATCACATGGTAAATTGGGTGATTTTACACATCTCTATGCTGGGAATCGGCACCCCCTGTGGTGCAGTGGGTTAAAGCGCTGAGCTGCTGAACTTGCTCACTGAGAGGTCGCAGGTTCGAATCAGGAAGCAGCGTGAGTTCCCGTTGTTAGCTTCTGCCAACCTAGCATGCAAATGTGAGATGAATAGGTACCACTCCAGTGGAAAGGTAATGGCACTCCATGCAGTCATAGCAGCCATATGACCTTGGAGGTGTCTACTGACAACGGCAGCTCTTCGGCTAAGAAATGGAGATGAGCACCAACCCCTAGAGTCAGACACGATTGGACTTAATGTCAGGAGAAAACCTTTACCTTTATCTATGCAGGGAATTGAAAAAGAAGTCAAATGAGAATCAACTTAAGGGAGGAAAAACTTTAGAAACAGGGAAACACCTGGAACCCATGGTACGAGCTTGTGTCATGTGATGTGCTTTGTTGGTACCCATTTCTTAAATGTGTAGAAACACTGACTTTATTACATGTGATGAAGTCCTATGATTATGTTACTGAAAGTCAACTTTCACTTATGACTATCCTATGAATGAGAGACCTCAGAGAACCCCAGTCCATAAATGCCCTGCTCAGGTTTCACAATCAGTGGCTCCTTTGATTGGAGTAGAGTGATATCCCCAATTTCTTATTGCTATCCACTTTGTCAAATGGGGACTGCAGTGAGCTAAACTGCCAAGCTGCAGAACTTGCTGACCGGAAAGTCTGCGGTTTGAATCCGCGGGACAGGGAGGGCTCCCGTTGTTAACCCCAGCTTCTGCCAACCTAATAGTTCAAAAACATGAAAATGTGAGTTGGTCAATAGGTACCACTTTGTCAGGAAGGTAATGGTGCTCCGTGCAGTCATGCTGGTCACATGACTTTGGAGGTGTCTACGGATAATGCCAGTTCTTCAGCCTAGTAATAGAGATGAGCACCACCCCCAGAGTCAGACTCAACTAGACTTAATGTCAAGGGGAAACCTTTACCTTAATTTTGCCAAACATTGTCACATTTCCTAGTGCTATGCTTGTATACACTACACAAATCAACTGATTTAATCTCCAGGCTTTTTTTTCCAATGTGACTTAATAAAGTGGGACAGAATTCTCTAGTGGACAGATCTAAGTGTCTCAACAACAGCGATGTGATCCTTTTTTGAGGAGTTTCAGAAGTCATGGAGTGAGGTTCACGGGTGGGGGCATATTTTTCTTTTATATATATTTTTGGGGTTTTTTTGTTTTGCTTCCTATATACACTATAAAACAATTAAAAATAAAAAATAGGAATGTGAACAGGTTTGAACCTCAGTAAAAAAATGAAAGGAGGAACCCTCACCCCATGGCTACAGTTGACAGTATTGTCCTTTTCTTTAGTCATACCAGCTCAAGACATGTGCTTACAATAGGTTACGTTATGATTTATTGAAGGACCATATGAAACTACCCAGGCTCTGAAAGTGTAAGTGTTCCAAGATGAGACAGAACCATGCAGAGGTCATCAGAACTTCCTTGGCATTCTGGAGGAAAAAGAGGAGAAAAATGTACAAATGTTTTAATTGGCTACTTGGAAAATCCTTTTCCAGTTATTGGATTCTGATGGTGGGTAGTACTTCTCACTTTCTCTACAGATTCCCTTTCAGTGAGACTGTAAATCTGCTCCGGGTATCAATGTGAATTTTGAAAGAGCTAGTCAAAGTGGTAAGCATCTTTCTTTCTTCTTCTCTCTGGCTTCACCTCTCTGTCTCTTCCCCCGTCTTTCTCTTTCTCCTTCCCTCATATTTTCCCTCCCTTCCCAACCAGATTGGCTGGATTCCTCAAGCCTGACACAGCCACCTTCCCATCTATATTTTGAGATGCTCCCAACGGTTCCCTCTGAAATCCCAGCCATGATTCATGTTGATACTGGGTGGGTCTCATCCAATGTGTCCTCCTGGGTTATTGTTTTCAATCACGTGGAGAGCAAACTTAATAAGCATTGTCCTCTTCCATCCATCGGGAAAGAGGTGGATCCCCACTTAGGACCAATGGAAGCCCAAAGAGACACTTATGTTTAGGGCTGGCTCTTTGGGAGAGAAGGATTGGCCAAAGGCATGTAGAAGGTTATTAAAGGTGGTGCCCATCACTTGGTCAAAGACAAGGGCACAGGAAACACAAAGGGGGAAGACAGCAGTGTCCCAAGATGGCCAGGTTTCTGGCAGTTTTGCTCCTACCTGCACTTCTCAACCAAGGTAAAAAAAAAGGAAACTTTAGACATGGATGAAATATTATTACTATAATGCCAGTAGTAATAGCATCAATATGAATATAAGATTAGAGAACTCCACCTAAGAGACCTCATCAGACTTGCAAAATCGTATCGCGTTCTGAGTAACTCTTGAATATTAGATAGAGGAGAGCCCTATAGAAAGGTAAATTTTGGGCATGGCTCTCATTAATTGTGTGGCTCCATCCTAACCATGTGAGTTCCTAGAAGTCAGTTCTGTTTGCTCAGAATGTGGTTTACTTCTGAGGGAGCATTTAAAAAAAGATCCCAGGTATGAAAGCAAAACTCATTGAACTCCTTGAGATTTTTCTTCTCACTAAACATAATGAGCTTTCAATGTAGGTGTCATCAAGAATCATAGGAAAGTTACTTTGTAGCAGTGGTTCTCAACCTTCCTAAAGCCATGACCCCTTAATACAGTTCCTCATGTTGTGGTGACCCCCAACCATAAAATTATTTTCGTTGCTACTTCATAACTGTAATTTTGCTACTGTTACGAATCGTAATGTAAATATCTGATATGCAAGATGTATTTTCATTCACTGGAAGAAATTTGGCACAAATACCAGATACGCTCAAATTCAAATGCTGGTGGGGTGGGGATTGATTTTGTCATTTGGGAGTTGTAGTTGCTGGGATTTATAGTTAACCTACAATCAAAGGGCATTCTGAACTCCACCAACAAAGGAACTGAACCAAACTCGGCACACAGGACTCCCATGACCAACAGAAGATACTGGAGGAGTTTGGTGGACATTGACATTGAGTTTTGAAGTTGTTGTTCACCTACATCCAGAGAGAACTGTGGACTCAAACAACAATGGATCTGGACTAAACTTGGCATGAGTACTCCATATGAACACTAAATGTGAACACTGGTGGAGTTTGGGGAAAATAGACCTTGACATTCGGGAGTTGTAGTTGCTGGGATTTATAGTTAATCTAAAATCAAAGAGCATTCTGAACTCCACCAACAATGGAACTGAAATAAACTTGACACCCAGAACTCCCATGACCAACAGAAAATGCTAGAAGGGTTTGATGGGCATTGACCTTGAGATTTGGAGTTGTAGTTCACCTACATCCAGACAGCACTGTGGACTCAAATGATGGATCTGGATCAAACTTGGCACATTCAATATCCATGGTGGAATTTGGGGAAAATAGACTTTGACATTCGGGGACATTGTTGTTGCTGGGATTTATAGTCGTCCTACAATCAAAGAGCATTCTGAAACCCACCAACAATAACATTGGGCCAGACTTCCCACATAGAACCCCCAGTATCAACAGAAAATACTGTATTTTCTGATTATCTTTGGCGACCCTTCTGACACCCCCTTGTGACCCCCCCCCCCAGGGATCCCAATCCTCAGGTTGAAAAATACTTCTTTGTAGAGTCTCTTGGCCATTGGCCATGCTGGCTGAGGAATTGCAGGAACTATTGTTCAAAACTGGTCCTCTTTGGACTCTGAGGTCACCACAGTCTTTCTTTTCCATCAATCTTAGCAGGGCAGCTATTGGACTTATAGATCTTGTTTTTGGTTGCTGCTACCAAGCTGTGGCTTTCAGCATAATAACTCTTTCTTTATAAAGAGAGACTGTTCTTCACTTGCATTGTTTTTCTGGTTTGTTGCCAACAATAAGGAATAGCCTTAAGAGCAAGAGGAAATGAGTGATTTGCTCAAGGCAAGTGCAGAAAGGAAATAGCAGAAGGAAAAATGGACTTAAGTTTTGCAGATATGATTTTGATGTTTTTCCATCTCTCACAAACCTATGATTCTTTTCTTATACCACTTTTCTCCCTCTTCAAAGTAAGTGTGTGCCAGCAAAGTAAATATCTTTCATAGATTTTGAAGCAAGTGCTGTAACGCCATAAAAAAAGCATTTCCTAAGTGCTTCTTCCTATCATTACTCAATAATAGATGGCTTTGGTATGACATTATCTTGACCTCCTTTTCCTCCTCCTCCTTTTTAAAGCAAGTGCTTGTTCTACCATACATAAACAGCTGGGATGTAGAGGAGAAATTTCTATATTACCAGACTGTCAAAAATATTTTGGACTGCAATTCGCAGAATCCACGAGAGGATTCTGATGGATTCCATCAGATGAAGATTTTGGCTCTCTTCCCCTGACTTAGCCTCATCACACCAGAGGATGGATCCACTTTAAATTTGCTTTCTGCCTCCTGCAGAATTCTGGGGTTTGTGGTTTAGTGAGGCCCAAGACCTGTTTGGCTTTGTGTGTGTGTGTGTGTGTGTGTGTGTGTGTGTGAGGAGTGACTTGAGAAACTGCAGGTGCCTTCTGGTGTGAGAGAATTAGCCATCTGCAGGGATGTTGCCCAGGGGACGTCCAGATGTTTTGATGTTTTACTATCCTTGTGGGAGGCTTCTCTCATGTTCCCGTATGGAGAGCTGGAGCTGACAGAGGGAGCTCATCCATGCTCTCCCCGGATTTGAACCTCCAACCTGCCGGTCTTCAGTCCTGCCAGCAAAAGGGTGAACAACAGCAAAACAACAGAGAGGAAACAATCAGGGACATCTAATCACCTCTCAACAAAAGATTGCCCCAGACACTAACAAGCCACACCAAACAACTGCCAGGCCATCAAATGCTAATCAAGGTGGCCAGTTAAAACAGTCACACCTAGCTCCAACAGACAAGAGTTCTTTGTCCCACCCTGGTCATTCCACAGATATATAAACCCAATTTTCCTAGTTCCAACAGACCTCACTACCTCTGAGGATGCTTGCCATAGATGCAGGCGAAATGTCAGGAACGAATGACTCTAGAATATGGCCATATAGCCCGAAAAAACCTACAACAACCCAGTAAAAGCAGGCATAACATGAAGTTGCAGTTAAGACAAACAATATGTGATCGAGAGTAAATGCAGCAAAGATTTTCAAATTGACTTTAACTAGCAACTCAATTGTCCTCCAGTCTCTATCACCTGAGGCAGTTGCCGCGGGTTGCCTCGTAATATTGTCAGTATTGCACTTAAGCACTAAATTGGAACAAGCAAGATGAAAATGCCCCGGTTGCAATTCTTACTATGAGGTTACATTGGTTGTTTTGTTGGGGAGAGCGGATCTAGTAATCCTGTAATCTTCTAACTGTCATAGGACCACTATTCCCAGCATCCTCAAGTATGTTGGCTAGGGTTAATGGGAGTTGCAGTATATCATCTGGAGGACTACACAATCCCTGTGTGTAGGCATTGAGGAGGGATTCAATAAGCATAGACTACTCTTTTCCCTCTTTCTGGACTTCCCATAAGCACTGCAAATATAATGGATAGGCTACATACAGGCTTCTTTCAAAATACTATTATGAAAACATATGGGTTGGGTGTGTATAGTCCTCCTTCCCACTTTGGATCAGCTCCACCCTGAGACTTGCTTATCTCCCCTTTCATATAAACATCTCTGCCTTCCAACTCCTTCAAGGACAAGAAATGTATAAAAGGATTCATGCTGAGTTTTGGAAATGCTGTTTTTTCCTCTTGGTTTGCTCTTGGCTTCATACTACAGTTTTGCTGGATTAGGATCATCCCAGGCTCTGAGGTCTCTGAGCCAAAACCCGACTTCGGGGAAGTCCCTGTTGAAGTCATTAGTGTTATACATTAAGTACCAACCACAATTGTTCACAGTTTGTCATTCAAACACATAAGCACAGAGCAAATACCATGTGAAAATTATGCCAGAGCTTTTAACCGAATGGCTGATTCTCAGACTAAATGTAGAATGAGGTATTTATTCATTCTCACCTACTCAGGGAGTCCGGATAAACAACATTTGATTTGGTTTATTCACTTAATCAAAATTATCCACAAAACCATGATAAATTCACTTTAGGGTCGCTGGCAATGTCTCCTTGTATTGGGAAAGCTATAAGTAAAAGTAAAGGTTTTATCCTGACATTAAGTCTAGTCGTACCTGACTCCATTTCTAAGCCAAAGAGCCGGCGTTGTCCATAGACACCTCCAAGGTCATGTGGCCAGCATGACTGCATGGAGCACTGCTACCTTTCCGCAGAAGCGGCACTTATTGATCTACTTACACTTGCATGTTTCCAAACTGCTAGGTTGGCAGAAGCTGGGGCTAACAGTGGGAGTTCACCCCGCTCCCTGAATTCAAACCGCCAACTATTCAGTTAGCAATTTTCTCAGCTCAGAGATTTCACCCACTGCAGTACTGGGGGGCCCATGGGGAAAGCTATACATGCTGACTATTTTAAAAATGATTTTCTATACATTTATATCCCATATTACTCCCAAATCAGTGTAAGATGGTATCTATGGTCTTTTCTTCCTTGTTATGAGGTAGGTTAGGCTGATTGACAATACTTGGCTCAAAATTCCCTGTAAATTTCATAACTCATTGACTTTTGAACCTAAATCTCCCCAATTTATTATTTTAATTTAATTTATATCCAGCTTTCCTTCCAGCATGGACTCTGGGATGTAACAATATGGTTAAAGTGATATACAACTAAAAGCTGATCAAAAGTAACAGAAATGCACACAATTAAATCAGCTGAAACATTAAGATGGCTACAGTATAAAACAATATAAAATAATTTAAAATAATAACTGAAAAGATTAAAATTGAGGATGTCCCCATTAGAAAACTCTTCCATACAAAATATTAGATACTCTAAGTACTACACCATGATGAAAACCATGCACATGATAAAGGTATTAGATCCCTTTAACACAGCAGGTTAACCACCAGCTGCAGTAAATCTTGCCAATCAAAAGGTTGACAGTTTGAAGTTCGGGTTGGGGTAAGCTCCTGGCCTTTAGCCCAGCTTCTGCCTGCCTAGCAATTTGAAAGCAAATGTGAGTAGATAAATAGGTACCACTTTAAAGTGGGGGATTTAAGGCTTCCATTAGGAAATGCCAGAAAAATGTTGGCAATTCGATCAAGAAGGAAGTTTACAAAAGCTCTTCAGCAGGGAAGATGGAGCAACAGCAGCCCCCCCCCCTTTTGTGTCCAGAACCGAGCACAGGCCTCCAAGATGCCGAAGATGGCAAAGCTCATATATACTTCTATCTATGTACAGTTGTCTGTTTTGTCAGTGTATAACAACATTGAATGTTTGCTGTATATGTGCTCTATGGTCCACCCTGAGTCCCCTTCAGGGTGACAAGGATGAAACATAAATACTGTAAATAAATAATTTTTTGTTTGGATAGAATGGTATCCTGAAGCCTATTTTCTCTTCCCCTTTTGCCAGCTTTCTGCCTGCAGTGCAACACATGCCATGGGGAGTACAACTGCATAGGAGAGAATGTGACTTGTGAAAATCCCTCCGCCAGCTGTACCACATCTGTCCGGAAGGCATACGTCTGTAAGCAGTGTTTTTAGAAATGGGAACTGGTGGTTTTCTTTTCAAAAGACCAATGTGATCAATGCTTCAGACAGATTGCTAGCTGAGTTATCCCATTACAAGAAATATTAAGTGGCAGGTAGAGTGGACATACAGCAGGACAAGAGTGCCTTTGGTTGCGGCTCATCAAATGATAATTCTAAAAAAAAAAATATCTGTTAATGACTTGCTTCACTTCTTATGTTGTTATCAGTTACTGTACAAAAGTTTAATTGAGCTTTTATTTATTTTATTTTTTAAAATAATTTTTATTGAGGGATTTAGAGTGGTACCTACTGATCTACTCACATTTGCATGTTTTCAAACTGCTAGGTTGGCAGAAGCCAGGGGTAGTGATTGGGCTTTAAAATGATACAAACGGTGGTGGTAGCAGTCGATGGCAGTGCTCAGATCAGAAAGTTGCTCCTTTTCTCCAAGTCTTTGAGGAAGTTTTGTCTACGGGGGATGTGGTGTGTCCCATCAGACCTTTGCTGAGATTTGTATTAACGTTTGGGAGAACACCAGGGTTATATTGCTATAAAGCTGCAGTGCTATAATGCCTTGGTTTCTTGTGCTTTGTGGAGATGGGGCATGTGTATGTATGTGCAAGTATGTATGCCAAACAGTGGAAATGAAAGGGTCTTTGAGTGAAATTTCCAAATGCTAAGCAAGGGGCTTTGAATGAAATTAACAGCAAAAGAGAAATATACTCTTTCTCTGTAGAAAAGGAGCAACACAGAAGAAAATGTTTTTGAGAGACAAGATGTGACATGTAGAGGTCATACAAAGTTCAAATTCACATAGTTGTGTCGTGGTTAAGCCAAAGGTTGTGGTTAAGCACAGAGTCTGCAGGTACAAGAAGGTACTTTTCATCAAAAGGTCAAGGGAGGAGGGCTGGAAAGAGAGTACTTTCCATGACCTATTACTTGAGTATAAAAGTCAGCAGAAACAGAGGAGGGGGGCAGCAGTCACTTGAAGGGTAGCATCTGCGTATGCTGCCAGGCTATCCGTCTTCTTCATGAAGAAACTAAAATAAACCTTGTTTTTTGATCTTTTTGGGGGGACTATCTCCTTCCTTACGTGCTTCCGTGATGTGGACCTAAGAAGACCCAATTTAGGGTCTCTAACAGAAAGGGACAGGGATATTTTCTTGGGGAAAGTAGTAGGAAGACATTCCAAAATTCTGTGTGCAACACAATTTTAGCACAAATGGATGCTGCAATCCCGTAGTGGTTCTGAAGGTACTGTGGGGAAGAAAGAGATCCCACTGGAAAAGTGTTTTCATTGACAAAGCAGTGGGATAAGAGGCTGGAGTGGTAAGGCTCCAAGTGACTTGAATTGTACTGTTGTGTGCCTTTTAAGTCACGTCTCTTATAGAGTTCTGAAGGTGAACATCTAATGGGGCTTTCTTAGCAAAATTTCTTCAGAGGGAGTTTGCAATTGCCTTCTCTGTTGAAAAGGTGTGACTTGCACAAGGTCGCCCACTGAGTTTCTGTGGCTAAGCAGGGATCCAAACCCTGATCTCCCTGATTTTGGTGAATGGATGTGTAGGGAGGGAAGAAGATGGCATCATTATGACAAGGCTTTTAAAGCTTCAGTGATGCATTGAGATTTATTGTTAGTGCATGCCAGGGATAAACAAAAGTATCTCCATTATCTCTGGACATAATAATGATGATGATGATGCTGATGATGATGATGATGATGGAACTGCAAAGACTCTGGCACAAGCCAGTCAAGGTGGTTCCAGTTGTGCAGTGCCTAAAGACCTTTGCCTGCACTTAAACACAATTGGCACTGACAAAATTACCATTTGCCAGCTGCAGAAGGCCACCTTACTGGGAACTGCACGCATTATTCGCCAAAACATCACACAGTCCTAGACACTTGGGAAGTGTCCGGTGTGTGATCCAATACAATAGCCAGGAGAGTGATCTTGCTTGCTGTGTACTAATCTTGTTGTGTTTCTAATAATAATAATAATAATAATAATAATAATAATAATAATAATAATAAATAGAAGAGGTAATTAAAAAGCAAAATTAACTAAGCTACCTAGCAGATGCAGGACCTACCAGAGTATAATAAGCCTAACTTATTTTCATTCCTAGCCTTTCTGGAATTCCAGTCTGTGAGGAAAGGCTGTGCCCAGCAGCTTTACTCACCCGAATCTATTTCAATCAAATCGCACCTGATGTCTCTCTCGTATCAGGCACGCTTCTGCGCCGAGGATGGTTGTAACAATGAGACCTACTTTGGTGAGTCCTTTTTCTGATGATTCTGATGCAAGATTCTGTGTGAATAGTTCCTGATAGCTTCAGCCTAGGCAAAGGAGGGATACTGAGAAAGGCATTTATTTATTACTCATGCCAACAGATTAAAGTAAAGGTAAAAGTTTCCCCTGACATTAAGTCTAGTCATGTCCGACTCTGGGGGGTGGTGCTCATCTCCATTTCTAAGCTGAAGAGCTGGCATTGAACATAGACACTTCCAAGGTCATGTGGCTGACATGACTGCATAGAGTGCCATTACCTTCCTGCCAGAGCAGTACCTATTGATCTACTCACATTTGCATGTTTTCAAACTGCTAGGTGGGCAGAAGCTGGACCTAACAGTGGTAGGTCACCCCACTCCCCGGATTTGAACCGCCGACCTTTTGGACAGCAATTTTAGCAGCTCAGAGGTTTAATCCACTGTGTCATCAGAGGGCCCTTCCAACAGACTAGAGTCAGAAAATATGAAAGAGACAGAAATGCTTGCATTTCATGCACTTTTCGTAGAAATGAGCAACTTTTAAAATGTGAAATGTATACTGACTACCTTCTTTCTGCTTCCAGTTTCTCATCTGCCACCAGCCAACCACATGCGCTGCCACACCTGTGCCTCCCAAGGAGCCTGGTGCCCAGAAATTGCCCGCACTCAGATCAGCTGCTCTGGAGATCAGGACCAGTGTGTTGATCTGACTATCCTTGGAAAACTAGGTAAGTTGAGAGGATAGTAGTGGAGTCTAGAAGTCTCTGACTGCCCTTCCGGAACCAAGATACTGTACAAAGAGGTACCACAGACCTCCTCCACAATGTCTTTAAGAATACAGTGTTCTCTTGCTGTTTTGTGGTTCGCTTTCCGCAGACTCGCTGTTTTGCAGTTAGGGTTTAGAATTAATATTCTAAACCCTATCAGCGAAACAGTGAGTCTGTGGGCTCTGTGGTTGCAGGGGTGAGGTGGGAAAGCTGGCCCTGGATGATCCAGCCAAGCAGTGAGAGACTTCCTGCCATGCAGGGGGCTTCTGGGAAGAAGAACCCATGCCCGGTAAGTCAGGCAAGGCATTTCATATATATATATATATATATATATATATATATATATATATAGCCCCTACATCGTGGTTTTTCACTTATCACGGGTGGTACTGGAACACAACCCCTGCAATAAGTGAGGGAACACTGTAGTCACTTTAGTGGAACTAACATCCACACCAGCAACCTGCAGAGACCGGCCTATGTTCCTGAATGTCATTCAGTTTCAGTTTTCCTCCATCCAAGGTATAAACGGATTGTTCAATTCCAAAAAGGTCTGATGGAATGACATTTCCCTTCCTCCCTTCTGCCTACACAGGTCAATACTCCAATGTGAAAATGAAAGGTTGCGCCAGTCTCAAACGCTGTGAGGACACTTTGAGCTTCTACTCCGGCAGGCGCACCATCCATGCTTCCTGCTGTAATTCACCTCTCTGCAATACCTTCAGCACAGGTAGGCAACCCCTCAACTTGGTAACAAGCAGGGGATAGACTCTGGCTAACTATCTCAATTGGTTTTGTGGTTTGTTTTTCAAATATTCCTCAGTGCTTATCTCACATCCAAGTTGACAGCTGAATTCTGCCAAGGGGCAAACTCCATTAGGGAGTTTTACCTTGTATTTTAACATTAAATAACACCTCACTTTTACAAGTTTAATGGTGTTTTGATAGACCAAGTTGTTTGATTGTGTGACTTTTTATTTTTTTAATATATGTTTTTATTACCCACACAGGTAGAATGATATCACAATCCATAACCATTTCCGAATATATATCAAATCCACCACCATATCCGAATACATATCATAGTGTTCTTACCTATTCCACCTTTATCTCCCACTTTTGTCTATCAATTTTACACCCCTCTCCCCCCAACCCCACTTTTTATTTTTATTTTTTTTTAGCTTTATGTTGTTTTTGCCTTGTTGTAAGCTATCTTGACTTCCAAGCTGAGATAAAGGCAGGATAAAAATAAAATAAAATATTCTAGCACCTATAGGAGATACTCTGCTTCAGAGTATCCCTCATTAGATAATGCAACTCATTCATAGCATCATAGAATCATAGAATTGGAAGAAACTTCGTGGGCAATCCAGTCCAATCCCCTGCCAAGAAGCAGAAAAATTATTATTATTATTATTATTATTATTACTTTATTTGTACCCCGCTAGCATTTCCCAAGGGATTCGATGCGGCTTACAATAGGCCGGAGCCCAACACAATACAACAACACAATACATAGCAAATAAAACAGTTAAAGCAGAAAAACAATAGCAATAGCAATACAACAGGACATTATTAAAAACTGAGCCGGCCGGAGTGGGGTACAGGGTTAAAAGTGCTGAAGTGTCGGAGGGATATGGGATTAAAATATAAGTGCAGTGTGCGGTGAAGGTGATCTTGACTCTACTAAAGTGCTTCTGGGCTTTGGTAGTGGGGTTCCTAATCTGAGAAGGCACGTTGGAACAGCCAAGTTTTCAGGTTCTTTCTGAAAACCACCAAAGTAGGGGCCTGTCTGAGATCTTTCGGGAGGGCATTCCAGAGGCGGGGAGCCACCACAGAGAAGTCCCTGTCCCGCGTCCCCACCAAACGTGCTTGCGACGCGGGCGGGATCACGAGCAGGGCCTCTCCTGATGACCGGAGTGAACATGTGGGTTCGTAGACTGTGATGCGGTCACGCAGGTAGGGTGGTCCCAAACCGTTCAGGGCTTTGTAGGTAAGCACCTGCACCTTAAATTGGGCTCGGAAAATAAACGGCAGCCAATGGAGCTCCTTAAACAGGAGGGTTGACCTCTCTCTGTAATGGGCCCCCGTTAACATCCTGGCTGCTGCCCGTTGGACCAATTGGAATTTCCGAGCCGTTTTCAAGGGCAGCCCCACGTAGAGCGCATTGCAGTAATCCAATCTGGAGGTGACTAAGGCATGGACCACCCCAGTCAGATCAGCCTTAGCGAGGTACGGGCGCAGCTGGCGCACAAGTCTCAGTTGTGCAAAAGCCCTCCCGGCCACCACCGACACCTGAGCCTCAAGCGTGAGCGATGAGTCCAGGAGGACTCCCAAGCTGCGGACCTGTGGCTTCAGGGGGAGTGTAACCCCGTCCAACACAGGTTGCCACCCTATACCCCGGTCTGGTTTGCGATCAACCAGGAGGACCTCTGTCTTGTCGGGATTGATCTTCAGCTTGTTCGTCCTCATCCAGATGGACACAGCGGCCAGGCACTCGACTAGCACCCGAGAGGCCTCCTTGGAATTAGGTGGAAAAGAATAGTAGAGTTGTGTGTCATCTGCGTAGAGATGGCACCCAATTCCAAAACTCCGGATGACCTCTCCCAGCGGTTTCATGTAGATGTTAAAAAGCATGGGAGATAAAATAGAGCCTTGCGGGACCCCACAGGTCAAAGGCCAGGGGTCCGAGCAGGCGTCTCCCAGCTTCACCATCTGGGTTCGTCCCTCCAGGAAGGACCGGAGCCACGCCAGAAAAATTGCATTCAAAGTACCCCTGACAGATGGCCATCCAGCCTCTGTTGAAAAGCCTCCAAAGAAGGAGCCTCCACCACACTCTGGAACAGAGAGTTCCACTGCTCAACAGTTCTCATGGTTAGGAAGTTCTTCCTCATGTTCAAGTGGAATCTCTTTTCCTGTAGTTTGAAGTCATTGTTCCACATCCTAGTCTCCAGCAGAAAACAAGCTTGCTCCCTCCTCCCTATGACTTCCCTTCATATATTTATACATGGCCCTCATGTCTCCTCTCAGCCTTCTCTTCTGCAGCAAGATCAGAAATCGCACACAAAACATCACCTTGTGCTTTGAAAGGCACACTGCTATCTGGATACAGTGCTATCTGCATGGGTTTCATTGCATGACCTCTCCTGTGAATGCCAGAATCTGTGGACACTCAAGTCTCATTATATATAATGCCTTAGAAAAATAACAAAATCAATATTCTCTTTTGGAGAGGGAAAAAATTGGTGTGGAAATTTTCAAGCTGTGGTTGAGTGATTCCATGCATTCATAATTCATGGAGATGGCTTCCTTGATTGAATCAAACTATCAGTAATGGAGTCTTTCTTTTTTTCTACTGTCTTTCATTTTATCCTGTTTTAACATCTTTTCCAAGTGAGTAGTAGTATGTCAAGAGCCAGGGTGATGTAATTGGTCGACAGCTCTGGAGACCAGTGTTCAAATCCATGTTTGGCCACAGAAACCCATTGGGACTTTGGGCAACCCTTATTCTCTCTGAGGAAACCCCCTCTGAACAAGTATTTCCAAAGTTCACCTTTAGGGACTTGAAAGCACTCAATGGTCCTTGCAGACAGCCAATTCTCTCACACCAGAAGTGACTTGAAATTTCTCAGGTCGCTCCTGACATGACAAAAAAAGCACTCAGTGGTAAGAAATATCCTCCCATGTTATGCCCAAAGTACAATAGTATTATTTCAGTCATTTTGACTTCTAGGGAGAGTTGAGGCTTAGTTTGCTCCTAGCCCCATTGATTTGGCTCTCTTGGCCAGAAGTTAGAGGTATAAATTATGACCATGCTATATCTCAAGGTTGCTTTTCCCACCCCTATTTCAGATTTCCACGTGCTGAGTGAAGCACCAAATGGACTGGAATGCTACAGCTGTGTGGATGATGATGGCTCTGGATCTAGATGCTCCACTCAAGCCATGTCCAAAGTGCAGTGCACAGGCATCCACAGCATGTGTTTGGAGGGTGTCGGCAACAGCCGTAAAGGTGAGTGCCTGTAATCTTAACCACTGAACATACACTTACTTACGTACTTATTTACTTACTTAGGCAATCCGTCTTTGCCCGAGTATAATGGCCTTCCAAGTGTAGTGTCTTGGTGGTGGATACTTAGGTGACTGTGGAGCCCTGTTCTTGAGCTGCATGTTCTTCCACAGTGAGGACATTGGATTCCAGGTGGAAGGTGGTCCCCATCAGGATTGGCTTGACACACTTTCCTCTTGGCATGTTTCTCCCTTTCACCTGCCATTCATGCCTCTTCGAATTCTACAGCACTGCTGGTCACAGCTGACCTCCAATTACAGTGCTCAAGACCCAGGGCTTCCCAGTGCCACAGTTTTTAAAGTTAGCTTTAAGCCTATCTTTCAATCTCTTTTCCTATCCACCATCATTCAGTTTTCCATTCTTGAGTTGGGAGTATAGTAACTGCTTTGGGGGACAATGATCGGACATTTGGACAACATAGCCAGTCCAGTGGAGCTGATGGCGTAGGAGCATTGTTTCTTCCAGCACACTGACATTAGCTCGCATGTCTTTGCACGAATATACTGAACATATGAATTCAACCTGAAATGAAAAGTGTTTAGAAAAAAATATGTTTCTAAGTCCTGGACCACTGAGAATCTTCATAGCTTGGAGATTCTTCTGTCAAAGTCCACACATTATTTAGTTGCACAGAAAACAGCATTATTATTTTTTTACCAAGGTAGCATGACTACATACAAAGAAAGGTTATTTTCTTTACAAAAAATGCCAGGCAGATTCCTGCTATGTGCTCATAAATGGACTTCCATGTGTGAGAAATAGCTTTGAAAAAATGTGTGATGTTTGTAATCTAGCGAGGACTGCCGTTTCACAGCAAAGGGACTGATGCACAGTGGGACACTCTTGAGCAGCTTCTGGTGTAAATCAGGCACTCCTCATTTGTGCATAATTTGCAATTCCATAACATCCCAGCACTATGCATGAAACCATGGGTAAAAATAAAATCTGGTGAAAGCACACCATAGAATCACACTGAAGGACCTAAGGACTGCGTAAAGAGAACACATTGCTGGCATCTTCAGCTCAACTCTATAATCAACCTTTGGAGAAAAGACATCATAGAATTCCCTGAAGGGCTAAGACGCCTAGAGAGGGCATATTTTGTCTGATGCAGGTAAATGAAACCATGGGCACTAGTAGTCTACAAATGTGGGAATTGTAATCTATAGCCCTCTATTTGTGGCAGCTGGTGGCTCTTATGTCAGAGGGCAAATGAATCTACTATGTGTTTAGTCCAGTGGTTCTCAACCTTCCTAATGCCACGGCCCCTTAATACAGTTCCTCATGTTGTGGTGACCCCCAACCATAACATTATTTTCATTGCTACTTCATAAATGTAATTTTGCTACTGTTATGAATTGTAATGTAAATATCTGATACGCAGAATGTATTTTCATTCACTGGACCAAATTCGGCACAAATACACGATGCGCCCAAATTTGAGTGCTGGTGGGGTGGGGGAGGGGATTGATGTTGTCATTTGGAAGTTGTAGTTGCTGGGATTTATAATTCACCTGGAAGGGTTTGCTGGGCATTGACCTTGAGTTTGGGAGTTGTGGACTCGAACCATGATGGGTCTGGACCAAACTTGGCATGAATCCTCAATATGCCCAAATATTGGGCACTGGTGGAGTTTGGGGGAAATAGACCTTGACATTTGGAAGTTGTAGTTGCTGGGATTTATAGTTCACCTACAATCAAAGAGCATTCTGAACTCCACCAACAATAGAAGTGGACCAGTCTTCCCCTATAGAACCCCCATGACTAACAGAAAATACTGTGTCTTCTGATAGTTGTTGGCGACTCCTCTGACACCCCCTCACACCCCAGGCTGAGAAACACTGGTTTAGTCTGAACTTCAAAGGAGATCTCCAAGGTGCTGAACTCTATTCTTCCCTCCCCCCCAAAAAATCCTGGGGTAGATTTTGTGCCCCACTGATATGGGAGCCACTGACCACTGCTGTAGTCTTCTTATAATTAAGATTTGCATTTCTGTATCCCCCAAGCCTAATAAGAAACAGTAGGAATGTTTTGACTCATAGCTTGTATTGTTTTCATTTCTTCCCCCTGCAGCTGGAAGGGATCTGGGCCTTGTGACCTTTAAAGGTTGTGCCTCTCCAGCCATGTGCCAAAGCTCTCTCTTGGGGCTGGTGCAGGAGTTAGACAACACTGACGTCCTCTGTTGCCAAGGAAGCCTCTGCAACAATCGCATTGTGAATGGAAAAGTGACAGAAGCCAGGATCCCTGCTGATAGTATGGATATTGAAGAAGCTCCTGCATGTATCAAGCCCAGCCCGGCACCATCTGGAGTCACTTCAATTCCTGGCTGTGCCTACACAGAAGAGAAGGAAGATGACAGTGTAGTGAGTGTACATCCCTCTGCTGGGATCCACATTGAGAAAGGAACCGATGTAAATGAAAGAGAGAATAATGAGAAATTAGTAACTGAGAATAACACAATGTCACATTTTTCTCATCATGATGATGACTCAATTACCCACAAAGACACCATCAATGAGAACATCTCTGAAGGATCTTCCCAGGGAAATGCAACCTCACCTTCAGGTGTTCCAGAGTCAGACCTTATTACAGGAGATGGTTCCTCAGCCACCACAAACTTGGATAAGAGCAATCCAGGAGCCAGCACTGCCTCTTCGGGCAATCATGGCAATGTTGTTGTGCTGATCCCTGTTGTTGTATCCAGGAGGAACAACACCACTACCAGCTCCACCACTTCCTCCTCCACAGAAGCAACCACCGGCAACAGGATCTTGGGAGGGTCCAATGCCAATGATGAAATTGACGATGAAGAATGTGAGACAGAAGTGGAGGGCATGACTACTGGGGAGCACTTCATGGCTGCTAAAGAGAGCAACCATGATGGTTCTACCTCCACCCCAAGGAGCACGATTGTCCCTGTTGGAGCTCATTCTGATGCTGGCATTTTTGTTGAAGGGACAAACCAAGATGCTTCTGCCTATCATTCATCTTCCAATCAAGGTGACTATGGTGCTGGTGTCTTCACTAGAGAAGGGTCTGCTCATGTTCCTGCCACAGACTCTGCAGGAAGCTATGTAGACCGTGGGCATAATGTCCATGCCCATGGTAGAGATGATGAAAGATTCACTGTTGATGCCAATCACACTCCAAGACCTGGGCATTCCACAATGGACAACCATGGAGCCACCAGTGGTGAAAACTTCTTTGGTGGCAGTCCTCCTCCCCAACCAGGCCATGTTTCTGATATCGTTATTCCCATCCCCTTTGTTGTGTCAAAGGATAATGACTCTTTCATCACCAAAGACAATAATGTGGCAAATACCAATTCACCCGTTTCCACCAGTGGCCCAGATAGAGGCACCGCACGCCCGAAGAACAAGGTTCCTTGCAAACGCCCAGGATCTCAAAGACGACCTGGTGCAAAGTTGGAGTCCTCAGATGCAACTAACAAGCGGATCTCAGAAGAAGTTGTCACCAGAGATGGTGCAACCTCATTATTCAGGGACACTAAAAATTCATCACACAGTGGAGGAGGAAAGGACAATCCTAACAGTGGGTCCTTCAGCCTTCTCAGCAACCTTAGTCTCTTCTTACTCTCTCTCCTGATGGTTGCTCTGTTGCACTGAGCCTGGAGAGACGGGGCAATGTGTGTTATTTTATTTTAGAACCTAGATGTCCTGGTTTCCACTTCTAATTCTGATCTGACCCTACTTCCTTTCTGACAAGAACTCTTAGGACCTCTGTAAAAATTCCTCTGTCCAAAGACTTCATTGAAATAGAAGGGAAAGTGTTGTAATCAAAGTGCTAGACTTACTTTGGGATAGTAGTTTGTATGAAATGTGACACAGTATTTTTTTATTACGGAGCACACAAATAGTATATTGCTCCCTACTGGTAAAAACAGGGACGACACTCCATATGTTTTATAAACCATACATTGTTCCTAAAAGGTTCCAGTTTCTATCTGACCTTGGAAGCTAAGAAGGGGCTTTGTTAATAATGCTCAAAAAATTGTACAGTTATGAGCTCAACAGACACACGTTACATATAGTTAGAGTATTCTTTGCCCAAAGGAGGATGTATAAATGTGGGCAGCTGAAAGAATCCATTGGAATGCACTATTTTTATGAAAGCACCATAAATATATTTATTTTTTACAACTGTATTGTTGGACAGGTACAACACTCCAAAAACACAGATTGGATCCAAAACATGTGAAAACTGCAAATATTTAGGTTTTATTGGTACTCTCAACTGGAATAAATCCATTAAATCAGCAGTAACTGAGGAACTCAACACTTCTGTAATTTCCATTGATTCAGTGTGTTTTCTATGCAATTAATAATAGGATCCAAATTGGAGGACTCCTCCAGGTCTAGGAAGCAAACTCAGCATCCTATACTTCTTCTTCCATCACTGTGAATTTTGAAAACAAAAATGAGTATTTCGAGTTTGAAGGGAAAGGTGAGGTCATTAGTTACATAAAAGTAATACTTTGAAGCTCTGTCCAGCACTGAAATATTTGAAACTCTTCTGGAGTTACATTCTTATAGAATCCAGATCTCTAAGGCCCGCATGCCTTCCTCTATCCGAAGGTTAAGATGGTCCCAAGATAGACTAAAGTATGAAGAGGGCTTTTGCTCTGAAAGGCAACATAAAAATCCTAAAATAAAAAGAAATGGAAGGAATACAAAAATATGTTTTGATTTATATTTCTTTGCATTCTGGATCTTTTGTTTTATATTCCAAACAGTCTCCCCACCTGACCGTTCTCAGATTTATTGGAAATCATTTGTTGATCTCCTTGTGGTATTTCATCCCATTGCTCGCTGAATCTGTTTCCCAATTCTTTGTAGCACTCTGTGAATGAGAAATGTGTGAATGCTGGCAATTATGGGACATATTGGAGGGAGGTGGAAGCCCATAAATACAACCCGGGGACATGGAGACAATTTGGGACTCCCCCCCCCCCCCCCGCTTTTGTCCTCTCTGCCCATTTTTGGTCCTGGAGACATCTGTTTCCAAACAAGAAATGAGCAGATGTTGACTTTGTGATTGCATATTGTTTTTTAAAAAGCTTAGCCTGCACTTTTGTGTGTCAACATGTGAAGGTACCTTTAATTTACCTGTTGACTTTAAGCAATCTTACGAATACCTTCCCAGGATCCCTGGGGCTGTATCAGGTAAGTCTTAAATGGCATTTGAGTATCCTTATATTTCAAGCCACTGTGCTATGAATGTGTCATACCCTTGAGCCCTGAACAATTCCTGAAATACACTAATGTGTGGCCCAACCAGAGCTTGAATGGAAACAATAGCATTGTTAATCTGTTCTGGATGTTAGTCTGGCATTTAGAGTTGCTATCCATAGTGCTGAACCTATTTTAGAGATAGTTTTGAATACATTGGATAGCACTTAAACCCCAGACAGGATTCACAACATCACTGGCATGGAAACCACACAACTGTGATTGAACAGGAATTCTCTAAATAGGAGGGCACTACCAAAACATTTCTGCCATGTGTGTTAGCCTTATAGACCACCAAAAATGAGCATTGGTGCCAATAAATATGACCATGTTTCCTTGTCAAATTATTGGATGGCAATACATATTATAATTTCCAGTCATACTCCTTGGCTTCCTTGGGAAGATGCACCTTAGGTTTATTCATGATGTTGAGATTTAAAAAAAACAGAATTGGAGGTGGGAGGAGGATAAAAGGGTTTCCGCTATATGCATGTTTATAGCATTGACCAAATTATAAGTGAACATAAATCTCTAGGTTCAGTTTTGCAACATCCTTATGCCTGGACAGTATTGTGAGGCCAAAGCTTGGGAGAGTAACTTTTTAAAGGATAGTAATTCACACGGCTTTGTTGGCTTGGAACATTTTAAAAATTCTAAATTGGATACTTATTTAAGTTGGGGAACCTCAAGATAATGATGTTCTGACTCTGAATGCCATTTTCACTGGAGCTCAAACCAATTCTCAGCGGCCTTGGAATCCAGATGCCACAAAATACTCTGTTCATTGCTTGTTAAAGGACAGCATTATCCCAGTTCCCCTGTAATTATGAAATCCACTCTTAACAATAACATCTCAGCCTTGCAATTAAACATTTTGCATGTTAATTCTTAAGGTCATTGCAAACAGCTATTACAAGTTTGCAGGGTTCAGTCAAAGTCTTGCCTAGAGCAGAAACCACTTGAAATGAACTCCTCTGACTAGTTTGAACGGGATGTCTTCAAACCGAGAGAGCTTCCAGGCAATCTATTTTAGTACCCAAAAATGCGAAGGAGATTTACTTGTTTGTGGTCCAGCATCTTCCTTCAAGGACACCCTTCTGTTAGTATATGCCTTCCTGTCCTGGGAGATTCTATATTTGTACCTGGGGAAAGATGGCTTTCCTACTGGGATCCATTTGAAGATCTTTGCATTTCCTGCTTTCTTTGTATGTTGAGTAATTACTGATTCATGGAAAGGTTTGTTTGCTTTTGGGGAACTGGATAAAATTAGGTAGCCTTTGTAGTTCATGGTCGCTATTGTTAACCGTGTTGTTTATAACTTTCAAGGCTTTTCCTTTGTGGAATAATCTTAAATTAAGTAAGGAGGGCTTCAGCTATAGTCAGTTTGGCCCATTTGTTAAAAGTGCTGGACTGGGATTTTGGAAAGCGAGATTCCAGTTCCCACTGAATACCTTCTTGGGTGAACTCTCAACCTGATCTACCTTAGAGAATTGCTGCTGTGAAGATAAAGTGAAGAGCAAGAGAGGAACCTTAAAATCATTGGGTGAACAATGGGATGGAAATGTAACAATATACACAGTCAGCCCTCCAGATTCGCTAGGGCTAGGGGCATAGGACTCCTGGGAAAGTGAAAAACATGAATTTAAAAATGGTATTTCTTTATCTGAGAGAAGTTTGACCATTTTGAAACAGTCAAACAGAAGCTCTCCAAAGCTTTGGGTGCTCTTACTGCCTACTACAGGGAAAACCAGCTGATTCCTAATCCACCTAAAACACAGATGTCTGCTTTTTACCTTAAGAACATACAACCATATAACACTCTGAGGATGACCTGGGAAGGAATCCCACTGGAGCATTGCAGCATGCCAAAATACCTGGGAGTTACTCTGGGCCGTGCTCTGACTTACAAGAAGCACTGCTTGAATATCAAGCAAAAATTGGGTACTAGAAATAATATCATTCAAAAGCTGACTGGCACAACCTGAGGATCACGACCAGACACAGTGAAGACATCTGCCCTTGCGCTTTGCTACTCTGCTACTAAATACACATGCCCAGTGTGGAACATATCTCGCCACAATAAAACTGTGGATGTCACTCTTAATGAGACATGCTGCATTATCACAGGATGTTTATGCCCTACATCACTGGAGAAATTATACTGTTTAGCTGGCATTGCGCCACCTGACATCTGCTGGGAAGTAGCAGCAAGCAATGAAAAGACCAAGGCATTGACATCTCCGGCCCATCCTCTGATCAGACGCCAACCAGTATGCCAATGTCTTAAATCAGGGGTCCTCAAACTAAGGCCTGGGGGCCAGAAATGGCCCTCCAAGGTCATTTACCCGGTCCTCGCTCAGGGTCAACCTAAGTCTGAAATGACTTGAAAGCACACAACAACAATCCTCATCAGCCAAAAGCAGGCCCACACTTCCCATTGAAATACTAATAAGTTTATATTTGTTTAAATTGTTCTTCATTTTAATTATTGTTTTGTTTTAAGTGTTTTTTGCACTACAAATAAGATATGTGCAGTGTGCATAGGAATTCATTCATGAGTTTGTTTGTTTTTCAAATTATAATCTGACCCTCCAATAGTTTAAGGGACTGTGACCTGGCCCTCTGGTTAAAAAGTTTGAGGACTCTTGTCTTAAATCAAGAAATAGTTTCCTACGATCTACAGAGATACTCACAGGAACACCTCAGCAAGTGAGAGTCCAAAAGTGGCAGGCTAAAACCTGGAATCTCAATCAGTGGTTGAGACCAGATGAGAAACTCCCTCCTGAGCACACAGAAGACTGGGTGACTTGGAAGGTGCTGAACAGATTGTGCTCTGGCACCATGAGATGCAGAGCCAATTTTAAGAAATGGGGCTACAAAGTGAAGTCCACAACATTTGAGGGTGGAGAAGAGCAAACAGCAGGCCACCTCCTGCAATGTAGTCAGAGCCACGCAACATGCACAATGGAAGATATTCTTACAGCAACACCAGAGGCACTCCAGGTGTTCAAAGTGTAGGTCAATGTGCTATTTCCAACAGACTATGTAGACCAGTGATTCTCAACCTTCCTAATGCCACAACCCCTTAATGTTGTGCTAACCCCTAACCATAACATTATTTTCATTGCTACTTCATAACTATCATTTTGCTATTGTTATGAATCGTAATGCAAATATCTGTCACGCAGAATGTATTTTAATTCACTGGATCAAATTTGGCACAAATACCTAATATGTCCAAATTGGAATACTGGTGGGTTTCGGGGAGATGGGTTGATTTTGTCATTTGGGAGTTGTAGTGGCTGGTATTTATAGTTCACCTACAATCAAAGAGCATTCTGAACCCCACCACTTATAGAATTGGACAAAACTTCCCACACAGAACTCCCATGACCAACAGAAAATAGTGGAAGGGTTTGGTGGGCATTGATCTTGAATTTTGGAGTTATAGTTCACCAACATCCAGAGAGCACCCTGGGCTGAAACAATGATAGATCTGGACCAAACTTGGCACTGTGGACTCAAACGATGATGGATACGGACTAAACATGACACGAATACCCAATATGCCCAAACATGAACACAGGTGGAGTTTGGGGAAAATAGACTTTAACATTTGGGAGTTGTAGTTGCTGGAATTTATAGTTCACCTACAATCAAAGAGCATTCTGAACCCACCAACGATAGAATTGGGTCAAACATCCCACACAGAACCCCCATGTCCAACAGAAAATACTGTGTTTTCTGATGGTCTTTGGCAACCCCTCTGACACCCCTCTGCGACCCCCCCCCCCCAGGTCACAAAGGGGTGTCAGAGGGGTTGTCAAAGACCTCACATGACACTCTATGACCTCTATTTTTAGAACACCATAGCAGTGACTGTACTGATGTATGAATGTGTTATATTTGCAGAGAAATATCATTCAGATAGTCATTTGAACCTGTAAATTCCAAAGTGGACTGCGTCTCCCATCCAGCATGGCACATTGAACAGCAACAGGTTCTTCATTTATATGTGGCTACAAAGGTATTTCTAAACATGCTTAGAATGCCATGGTCAATGCCACTGATCAACTCATTCCCTTAAATGGCTATGTGAAACTCTGGTCTCATCCTTCCTCTTTTCTAAGAAGAAGAAGAAAAAAGATGTGACATGAAGATTTGTCTTTTCACCTTAAAGCATGCGTGTGTGCCTTCAAGCTGCCTGTTCACTTACGGTGACCACATGAATTTCATAGGGTTTGCTCAGGCATGAAGTCCTCAGGAGTGGTTTGAATTTCTTCCTTTGAAATATAGCTTTTACTCCTGGTATTAATTGGTCTTGCTGTATTCCAAGACCACATATAATTTGTCCTTTCGGGATATTTAGGCTGCTTACAGTAAAGCACAAGGAGTCATTATTTCAAGCTGATGTTCAAAAAGAAGATTGGGTGTATTTGGACACAACAAACCAAGACAGGGTTAAACATGCAAGCTCTCCCGCCTATGCCAACACGGTGAGAAGACCGCTGGCAAATTCCCAAAACACTGGCAGAAACAACCATTGCCATTATGACATATCTGAGTAAGAGATTTGTAATCGCTCTGACTCATTAAAAGAAAATGGGATTTGCTGTTAAGAAGGATGTTTCAAAATCAAGGTGGAACTGCCTTGTTCTTCTGGATATTCATGGTGGATTAAGTCACACTGAGTTTGAGGAACAGAAATTTCTTCCAAAAATAGAAATGCTCTACTAGTGCAACTGGAGGGGAGACATCTATAGGAAACAACGGTAGTATCAAGGCTATATGAATCGTAATGTAAATATCTGATATGCAGGGCATCTTTTCATACACTGGACCAAATTTGGCACAAATACCCAATATGCCCAAATGTGAACACTGATGGAGTTTGGAGGAAATAGACCTTGACATTTGGGAGTTGTAGTTGCTGGAATTTATAGTTCACCTACAATCAAAGAGCATTCTGAACTCCACTAATGATGGAATTGAACCAAACTTCCCACACAGAACTCCTATGACTAACAGAAAATACTGGAAGGGTTTGGTGGGCATCGACCTTGAGTTTTGGAGTTATATTCACCTACATCCAGAGAGCACTGTGGGCTGAAACAATGATAGATCTGGACCAAACTTGGCATAAATACTCATATGCCCAAATGTGAACACTAGTGGATTTGGAGGGAATAGACCTTGATATTTGGGAGTTGTAGTTGCTGGGATTTATAGTTCACTTACAATCAAAGAGCATTCTGAACCCCACCAAGGATAGAATTGGGCCAAACTTCCCACACAGAACCCCCATGACGAACAGAAAATACTGTGTTTTCTGATGGTCTTTGGTGACCCCCTGCCACCCCTCGTGACCCCCCCCCCCCCCCACGGGTCCCAACCACCAGGTTGAGAAACGCTGCATTGAACAGACTGCAAAACAGAGCTTAATTCAATGCGACAACTGTCTTGGCTGCAGACTAAGTATAATTCTATTAAACAAACTGTAAAGTGGAGCTCACTTTCCTGCAACAGCTACTCATGCTCCAAGTAAATTTTAATTCCATTGAATAAATTGCAAAGCAGAACTCAGTTCCATGTGGCGGTGGCCCAGGCTGCAAATCATTCCTTTAAATGGGCTGCAAAGCAAAGTCAAATTCTGTGCAATACCTTTCCAGTCCTTACATAATTTCTTATTCATTTATGACCCAGGAAACCAGGGTCTGAATCCCCACTCAGCTATAGAGTCTCACTGGGTGACCTTAGACAAGTCACACTCTCTCAACCTGATCTGAACCTGATCTGAACAATTATTTCATAAGAAAGTAAAAAAAAACTTGAGGGACCACATCTCCTCCTATCAAGCCACATGAACCCTGAGATCATTAGGAGAGACCCTCCTCATGGTCCCATCACAAGTGCAGTAGGTAGAAATGAGAGAGTGGGCCTTTTCAGTGGTGGCCCCATAACTCTGGAACTCCCTCCCCAAAGATGTGCACTTGGCCCCTTCATTATTGGCCTTTCACTTCCAAGTGAAAATCGTCTTATGGAAGCAGGCCTTCCCCAACAACAACCCATGATACCAGCTTATCTCGATCAGATAAGGCCTATATGGCCAAAGTCTTACAGCTCTGAGACTATTAGTTTTATGTTTTAGGATATAACCTCAGTGGTCTGAGCCACATGAATTTTAATTGATTATAAAGACTGCTCGGAAACTACAACTAGTCCAGCGAGAAGCAGCCAGGTTGCTCACCGGAGCGACGTACAGGGAGCACACCACCCCCCTGTTGCGTCAGCTCCACTGGCTGCCAATCCAATTCCGAGCAGAATTTAAAGTGCTGGTTTTGACCTATAAAACCCTATACGGCTCCGGCCCAGTGTATTTGTCCGAACGGATCTCCCTCTACATCCCACCTCGAAGTTTAAGATCTTCTGGGGAGGCCCTGCTCTCGACCCCGCCAGTCTCTCAAGCGAGGCTGGCGGGGACGAGGAGCAGGGCCTTCTCAGTGGCGGCCCCCCGCCTGTGGAACTCACTCCCCGGGGAGATTAGATCGGCGACCTCCCTCCTAGCATTTAGGAAAAGACTAAAGACCTGGATGTGGGACCAAGCTTTTGGTCACTCTGATAATTAACTTAAGGACCTGGAAATAGACAAAGACAAACGGAGTAGAACGGACTTATGGACTCTGATATATGGACCCTGACATGAGATTGTTTTAGGTTTTTAGGATTTTATTATGTACTGATGTTTTAATTTAAGTGTTGAATTGTTATTTTTGTATTACTTGTTGTGTGTTCGGGCATCTAATTGTGCCCTCCCCTGTAAGCCGCCCTGAGTCCCCCCCGGGGTGAGAAGGGCGGGGTATAAGTGAATGAAATAAATAAATAAATAAATAAATAATAAATGTGATTATTTCTTATGCTATTTATTTATATATATAATACCAGCCGACCTCTGACACGCGTTGCTGTGGCCCAGTCTATGTATATGTGTTTTGTGTGTGCATATATGCATGTATATATTTGTCTATATGTGTGTTTGCATATATATGTGGTTTTGTGCATGTGTTGTAATGTATTTTTTGTTTTTTGGCTTTTTAAGTCTTCTGCTGTGCTTTTCAGTGTTTTTATGAGTGATGGTCACTCGTTGGCCTGATAGGTGTATTTGGTGTCAGTTCATCCAGTGGTTTTTGAATTATGTTAATCCCACAAATGAATATTACATTTTTATTTATATAGGTGTAGGTTATACAATGTGTGGATTGCCTGTTACATATGTCAGGTTGGGGGATGATGGATATTTGTACTATGTAATTTTGATTTTTTGATTTTGTACGGAGCTTTGAGTCGCATCCATGGGAGAAAAGTCAGAGAAAAGAAAAATAATTAAATAATAATAATAATAATTTTAATATCCGGAGCGACTTGAGAAACTGCAAGTCACTTCTGGTGTGAGAGAATTGACCATCTGCAAGGACATTGCCCAGGGGGATGTTTTTTGATGTCTTACCATCCTTGTGGGAGGCTTCTCTCATGTCCCTGTATGGGGAGCTGGAGCTGACAGAGGGAGCTCATCTGCACTCTCCCCACATCCGAACCTCCGACCTGTCAGTCTTCAGCCCTGCTGGCACAAGGGTTTAACCCATTGCGCCACTGGGGACTCCAATCATCATCATCATCATCATCATCATCATCATCATCATCATGCTGCAAGTAGCTTCTGGTCGCTTCTGGAGTGAGAGAATCAGCCGTCTATGAAGATGTTGCCCAGGGGACGCCTGGATGTCTTGCAATCCTGCGAGGAGGCTTCTCTCATGTCCCTTTCACTATTGGCTGCTACATGCAGGGAAGTAGCAGCCAATAGTGAAAGGACCAAGGCAGTGACATTGCCAGCTCATCCCTTGTTTGGGTATCAGCCAGCACGTCAACAACTTAAATCAAGAAATAGTTTTTTAAGATCTACAGAGACACTCGCTGGAACACCTCAGCAAGCAAGAATCCAAAAGTGGCAGGCTCAAACCCAGAACCTCAACCAATGGCTGAAACCATATGAGAGACTCCCCCCTGGGCACACAGAAGACTGGACGACTTGGAAGGCACTGAACAGACTGTGCTCTGGCACCACGAGATGCAGAGCCAATCTTAAGAAATGGGGCTACAAAGTGGAATCCACGACATGCGAGTGTGGAGAAGAGCAAACCACAGACCACCTGCTGCAATGCAACCTGAGTCCTGCCACATGCACAATGGAGGACCTCCTTGCGGCAACACCAGAGGTACTCCAAGTGGCCAGATACTGGTCAAAGGACATTTAATCAACTACCAAGCTTGCAAACTTTGTTTTGTCTGTCTGTCTGTCTGTCTGTTTGTTTATTTGTTTGTTTGTTTGTTTGTTTGTTTTGTTCTGTTAGAAATGTAATACAATTGTCTGGTTGCCCCTGACACAATAAATAAAAATCATCATCACCACCACCACCATCATCTTGAAGGCACAAAAATTGTTATTTTCTATCACTGACTGAAAACAACAGCAGAAGAGCCTTGCAAGTCCAGATGGGGATTCCATAGTACACCATATTTGGCTTGCAGATCAAGGTAGTACCATCCTTGGGTTAGCCCATTTTTTCCTTTGTGAATTCAGGAGCCCCCATTCTCTTTGAATGACTATTTCCTGGTCTCTCTGGATTCAAGCCACATCTCTCGAAACCACAGAGGAGGTGTTTTAAGGCTTGGCGCTCTGATGAAGTGAATTCCTGAGATGCTTTGGAGAGGGGTGAGAGCATCTCTCTGTTTAGCCTCAATCACGTCACTACCCTTGTAATCTACCTGTTGTAAGCCCAACCTCACTCCGTGGCCCACCTTGTTGACTTTTATATCAGGAATGCTGCTTATAGCTCTAAAGAGGTGTGTACTGTACTGAAAGGGTAAAAAAGAAAAGAAACACATGGCAACATGGAAAATGACCTGTCATGTCCATTAAACTTTCTGTCTCATAAGCTTTTAATAACTGGAGAATATGAGCCAAGTGATTTGTATTACTGTTTAAACTGCTGGCTTCCAGATCAATGTTTCATGTTCAAACTAAGTCAGCCTTCAAATATAAGATCATAGAATCATAGAATAGTACAGTTGGAAGAGACCACATGGGCCATCTTATCCATGTGGTCTTGCCATTCAGGAAAACCACAATGAAAGCACCCCCGACAGATGGCCATTCAGCATGTGTTTCAAAGCCTTCAGATAAGGAGCTTCCACCACACTTTGAGGCAGTGAGTTCCACTGTAGATCAGCTCTTTTTACACTCAAGAAGTTCTTTCTAATGTTAAATTTAAATCTCCTTTTCTGTCATTTGTACCCATTCATTCAACCCAGTCTAACAGGTGATTTCTGAACCTACTCAAACTCTTTTTTACTCAATGAAGTTCTCCTCCAAACAACCTTTATTCTCCGCACTATAGTTTTTAAACCCAACTTTACCCAAACTCTTCTAACCCCCTTTGATTCAACTAAGTTTAGCTTCCTGAACTCAATGAAAGCACACACACACCCGACAGATGGCCATCCAGCCTCTGTATAAAAGCCTCCAAGGAAGGAGCTTCCACCACACATGTTCTAGTTCCACTCTTGAACATCTTTCACAGTCAGGAAGTTTTTCTTAATGTTCAGATGGAATCTCCTTTTCTGTCATTTGAATCCATTGCTTCGAGACCATCTCCAGGGCAGTGGAAGATAAGCCTGCTCTCTCTTCCTTGTGACATCCTTTCAAATATTTAACCATGGTGACCATGTGCCCTCACAACCTTCTCTTTTGCAGGCTAAACATACCCAGCTCTAAGGAGTTTTTGAACAGTGCTCTTAAACTGATTTCCAGTATTTAACTCAAGGAACTATAAACATTTACAGCAATAAAACCACATTCAGCTAAATATGAAGGTGGGAACATATAATGGCACTCCTTCATGGTTTTTTTTTATTCTGAGGTAGGTTATAGCTCTCTATGATTGTTTTCCAGTCATGAGGATCAATCTACCAAGTTTCAGTGGTGCCTTTATAGAATATTTGCTTTCCTATATTAAGAGTTTAAGTTCATCTTGTTGATTTCCCATGTACTGCAAATTAGTGCACAGACATCTAGAATGATGTGCCATTCCCTCTAGCATTTAAATTTTGTTTGTATTTTTGTACTTTTCAGGCCTTAAAAGTAGATCTACTTTGTCTGCTCTGAACTCAAACAACTTTAAGCCTCCTTTTACTTTTTACTCTCTCTCTCGCTCCCTTATATGTCTATCTACCCTCTCAAATTAGAGTTGCAAAGGAAGCCACGGCTTATAATGACATTCAAAATTGAAGCTGCCTGGCAAATTTCCCAGCAAAACCTTCACTGGCAAGGACGGGTCTGTACTGCATTAAGGTTCTCTTGAGGCCAAAGTGAATGATTCAGCGTGATTTGTCTGGACCTCAAAAGCAAAGTGGTCACCAGGATTTACACACTGGGAAGCCTTGGTCCATTCTTTCACGGAGAATTTTCTTCTCTTTTCTTTGTAAACCAGAGTCATCTGCTGGTTTGAATAGCTTTTTTCCATGGAAAAAGAATTGAGAGATAAATCCATACTTGGTTTTAATCCAAAGTTTAAAGCTAAACTGGGCAACTGTGTGAAGAGCAAGGGCCAACTCCTCCACTTTGCAAAAGTAGATTGGTGTGTCTCCTTCCATTTTTCTTTACAGTCCTTCTCAAAGTGTGACAACTGCCATCCCTTTAAAGGACTGCATAGGATAAGAGCTGTTTGCTGGGAGTACAGCATTCTACGATGTTATAATGGGCATGTTATGTGCTTACACATATTTGGAAGTCTTTCTTTGTGATCTGGGGGCAAAATGGCCCAATGACAACACTGACTTTTTAATGGGATTGGGGGTTTCAGGGACACAGAAGTTGAGGTCCAAGAGACATATACCATTGTGCATGGCTATACAGGAGCTGTCCAAGGTATGAAATCTATAATCCAAATTGCTTTAGCACACTGGTTCAGATTAAAACCCAGAACAGAACTATGCAAAACTATGGAAACAAGAAATCACTCAAACTCGAGCATTATGCGTATTAAGATTACTAGATATAACGAATATGGACATATTGACTTATCAAATTTCATGTCATTCCCCAAATCCCAAAAAGAAAATGGATTTGGCAACCCTGAAATGTTTTTTGAAAGATGAATGAAACCATTATATGAAATATACGGAACAATTGAAGTCAAACACTGAAAGGACTTGTATCTTATTTTATTGTAATTTGTTGTATGGGCTTGGCCTCATGTAAGCCGCCCCGAGTCCCCATTGGGGAGATGGTGGCAGGGTATAAATAAAGATGGTTATTATTATTATTATTATTATTATTAGGACTAGTAATATATAAATAATTATATTTTATTATCATTTTGGATAACAATTCTTTGAGGTGAAGATAGGAAGCACCGAATTTTTGCTCTACCCTAGTAATTCCTTTTTTTAATTTTTAATTTTGTTTTGTTGTTGGGGTTTTTTTTGTGTCTGTCTCTCTCTCTTCCTCTCTTAGAAATTCACTGACCTATTAACATGAAAGTCATTAGCTGCTGCTCCTGGGAAGTAACCAAAGCAGAATAAGAGAAGCCAGTTATCTCCTGGTTCTGCTACACCTCTGTTCTACCTTCCTCCTCATTATCTCAGACATACAACATAAATTACTTCAGTAAGATGAAGTATAAACATTTGACATTGAACAATTGAAGTCAAAATATATGATGAGCCTGACCCTTAGTCTAATAATCTACAGAAAGTAGCTTGTGTTTTCTGAGTTTCAAAGTCCAGTCATTGACCCTAGAGAAGTCCTGTGCTAGAGAAAAATGCCTTCAAAATCAGGATTATGCAAGACCCTGCTCTGATCAGCCCAAAGTCCAGTTCTACTTTGTTGAGTCAACAACAGATGCAATTCTTCAATTTGCAGTTTGGCTAGGAATCCTGAATACCCTTCCTCAATTATATGGGATGTTGTTACCATGCCAAAGTGGAATCATTGTGCTTTAACTGTATAGTATGGAAGAGCCTCTGAAGTAGACTCGCTGCTTAACTGACACGGAAAGTACTAGCAATCACTGCATAAAAGGAAAGATGAAATGATGCTGCTCCCTTTTGTCTACAGTGGCTGACCAGATCGGAGACTGAACCATACATCAGTGAGTAAGATGACAGTATCCACCACTGCACTGAGTTTAGCAAGCTTTTTTTTCATGTCGGAAACAACTTGAGAAACTGCAAGTCGCTTCTGGTGTGAGAGAATTGGCCATCTGCAAGGACATTGCCCAGGGGAAGCGCAGATGTTTTTACCATCCGGTGGGAGGCATTTCTCATGTTCCCATCTCAAACCTCCAACCTTCAGGTCAGCAGTTCAGCTGGCACAAGGGTTTAACCCATTGCGCCACCATGGCTCTGGCATGCCACATGAAAAACCCTTTACAACCTCTGAGGATGACTGCCATAAATGCAGGGGAAAGATCAGGAGAGAATGCTTCTGGAACATGGTCATACAACCTGAAAAACTTACAACCACCCAGTGATTTCAGCCATGTCCCTGCATGAGAAGCTGGAGCTAACAGGTGGGAGCTCACCCAGCTCCCTGGATTTGCACTGCCAATCTTTCGGTCAGCAGTTCTGCTGACACAAGGATTTAATCCATTGCACCACTGAGGATTCTGGTTAAAAAACTGACAAGTCCATATGTCCCATCCATTTTTGTCACTCCAAGGACCCTTTCACACTGCCCATATATAACACTATAAACTATCATAGCTGCATCGCATGGAATTCAAGCTTTGTAACTGGAGAGGCTCTAGAGAGCTGAAATCCTAAATATCCCTCTCCAAACTGCAGATTCCAGGATTTTATAAGATGGCACTATGCACAGTAAAAGTTGAATTATAGTGCTGTATTTTACGTAAATGGGTCCCAACTTTTTGTTGCTGGCACTCTGCTCTGGTTCATGGCCATAATTTAAATTGTGTCCTGAATTTGATCTGGATGAGGATAAGATGAGTCAGAAATGATTCAAACTGTGATGGACTTAAGAATGCACAAAGGAGTCCAAAAGAAAAAGGAAGTGGTCTGGGTCTTTTTGCCACGTCCCTCCTCTCTCCCCAAGACACACACTGCTAAAGTTACTTGCACATACATAAACAAGGCAACTCTGGGTAATGTCAAGGCAATCAGCAAGTCCTTTGTTTATCAAATGCTATTTTATTGACTACAATTATGTGTTTGTGCACTTTACCACAAACATTTTAATCCCTCTTTTCCTCCCTTCGAAAGTGTTTGTGGAGGAGTTACTTATTCAAACCAGCAGTTAGAGAAAACATTTACCGTACTGAAAGTAATAAAACAACAGAACATTATTCCAAAAGCAGCAGATACTTTCAAACCGCTTTAAATTTTGCAACTTGATGTAAAATTGCAAACAGACGACAGGAATGTGTTGTCGAAGGCTTTCATGGCCAGAATCACTGGGTTGCTGTGAGTTTTCCAGGCTGCATGGCCATCTTCCAGAAGCATTCTCTCCTGATATTTCACCTACATTTATGGCAGGCACACTCAGAGGTTGTGAGGTCTGTTGGAAACTAGGCAAGTGAGGTTTATATGTCTGTGGAATGTCCAGGGTGGGAGAAAGAGCTCTTGTCTGTTTGAAGCAGGTGTGAAGGTTGGAATTGGCCACCTTGATAAGCATTGAATGGCCTTATTTGAGAACACAGAAATGTTGGACCACTATAACAACCACCATATTAAGACTACACATAGAAGTCACTGAAATCCACAAGCATGTGGACAATTTCAACCGAAAGGAGGAGACCATGAAAATAAACTAAGACTGGCTACCAGTATTAAAAATCTCTAAAAACAGGACAGTAAATACAAAAGAACACACAAAGAACACATGAAACAATCAAGGCCAACTAACACCTCCCAACAAACGATTCCCCCAAGTAGCAAGCAGCCAGCCTTTGAAGCTGCAAGGCAATTCAATGATAATCAAGGTGTCCAATTGCAACGTTCACACTTGCCTCAAAGGGACAAGAGTTCTTTCTCCCACCCTGGACATTCCACAGATATATAAACCTCACTTGCTTAGTTTCCAACAGATCTCCCAACCTCTGAGGAAGCCTGCCATTGATGTGGGTGAAATGTCAGGAGAGAATGCTTCTGGAACATGGCCATACAGCCTGACAAACTCACAGCAACCTGGATGACAAGAAGAAGGAAAGAAGAGAACCTATTACAAATCTTTGCCATCTTCTGAGATTGAGAGAGTGTGACTTGTCTAAGGTCACCCAGTGAGTTTCTATGGCCAAACAAGGACTACAACCTACAGCAACACATGCAGTTCTTGTATTGAGGGAAATGGTAGGCTTTTGGTAGTTCCCCTCAAAAACTGGCTCAACTCTGGGTTATTGGTTTTGGCTATTATGAACTTCCTACCAAGGTCTACAGGCAGAGCTATCAGTAACTCAAGAATGGAAAATGGAATATTGGTGGGTAGAAAAAGAGATTTAAAGATGGACTCAAAGCCAACCTTTAAAACTCTGGCATAGACACTGAGAACTGGGAAGCCCTGGCCCTTGACCGCTCCAGCTGGAGGTCAGCTGTGACCAGAAGTGCTGTAAAATTTGAAGAGGCCCAAATGGAGGGTGAAAGAGAGAAATATGCCAAGAGGAAGGTGCGTCATAGAATCATAGAATCAAAGAGTTGGAAGAGACCTCATGGGCCATCCAGTCCAACCCCCCTGCCAAAAAGCAGGAATATTGCGTTTAAATCACCCCTGACAGATGGCCCTCCAGCCTCTGTTTAAAAGCTTCCAAAGAAGGAACCTCCACCACTCTCCGGGGCAGAGAGTTCCACTGCTGAACGGCTCTCACAGTCAGGAAGTTCTTCCTCATGTTCAGATGGAATCTCCTTTCTTATAGTTTGAAGCCATTGTTCTGCGTCCTAGTCTCCAAGGAAGCAGAAAACAAGCTTGCTCCCTCCTCCCTGTGGCTTCCTCTCACAGATTTATACATGGCTACCATATCTCCTCTCAGCCTTCTCTTCTTCAGGCTAAACATGCATCAAGCCAACCCTGAACAGGATCACCTCCTACCTGGAAACCAATGCACTCACTGTGGGAGAACATGTAGATCAAGAATAGGGCTCCACAGTCACCTACGTACCCACTGCCAATACACCGATCTTGGAAGACAATCCTACTTGGACAACGAGGGATCACCTAACTAAGTAAGTAAGCACTAAAGGCAACACTTTGACATAATAAAAAAGAGATGATAATCTATGTATGTCAGGGAATACATTTCTCCCTGTGAGATGTGACTTTTTTCTGTTAGGAGCGACTTGGGAAACTGCAAATCGCTTCAGGTTTGAGAGAATTGGCCGTCTGCAAGGACGTTACCCAGAGGATGCCCGGGTGTTTGATGTTTTACCATTCTTGTGGGAAGCTTCTCTCATGTCCCTGCATGGGGAGCTGGAGTTGGCAGACAGGAGCTCAACTCACTCTTCCCAAACTCAAACCACTGACCTGTTGGTCAGCAGTTGTGCCACCAGGGTCTCATAGAGGTGACATGATTCAAAGGAAAGGAAATAATCAGCAACTCATAGAACCAGCAGTGGATGACCTTCCCTTTCTCTGCTCTGTCGACAAGCCACTTCCAGAGAAAATGATTCAACATTCCTCCTCCCTTACCAAGACGAAGAGGGCAAACAAGGTATCTGCAAAAGAAACAGCTCACATTTCGAGGAAGACTGAAAGCCACAGAAGACTAATAACTCGATTTGGGAATATCTGCTTCTCCTTGTGTGCCTTCAGATCGTTTCTAACATATGGTGGCCCTAAGGTGAACCTATCACAGGGTTTCCTCACAAGATTTGTTCATGGGAGGTTTGTTTTTGCCTTCTTCTGAGCCTGAGATAATATGGATTGCCCTATTTCATGGAAAATGTAGTATGATGACGTGGTATTATGCTGTGTCTAGACATATAATAGGATGCTGGACATCTCCCAAGGTATCTGATTCCAAAACCAATGGACTCCAGCTGTCTTATTTTTCTATTGGAGTATAAAACGCTGCAAATGATGTCAAAAATTCATAGAATCATAGATTCATAGATATGGAAGAGACCTCGTAGGCCAACCCCATGCCAAGAAGCAGGAAAATCACATTCAAAGCACCCCTCTGTTTAAAAGCCTCCAAAGAAGGAGCCTCCACCATACTTTGAGGCAGAGAGTTCCACTGCTGAACAGCTCTCACAATTAGGAAGTTCTTCCTCATGATCAGGTGGAATCTCGTTTCCTGTAGTTTGAAGCCATTGTTCCGTGTCCTAGTCTCCAGGGCAGCAGAAAACAAGCTTGCTTCCTGTTCCCTATGACTTTCCCTCACATCTTGATACATCATGTCTCCTTTCAGCCTTCTCTTCTGCAGTCTGAACATGCCCAGCTCTTTAAGCTTCTCCTCATAAGGCTTGTCACCAGACCCTTGATCATTTTAGTCACCCTCTTCCTCTGGATACATTCCAGCTTGTCAACATCTCCCTTCAATTGTGTTGCCCAGAACTGGACACAATATTCCAGATGTGGCCTGACCAGAGCAGAATAGAGGGGTAGCATGACTTCTCCGGATCTAGACACTAGACTTCTATTTATGCTTCTATAAAAACCCTGGAAAAATAACAATAATGTAAATAAACACAGCCTTCCATGTTGAACCATCCAATTCAATGCCAGCATTAATTTCTTTCTTTTTTATTACTGCGTTTTTTTTCTGTTTACATATTCGTAAAAATCAATGAAAGAAATATATAGACGTGTATGTGTATACACACACACACATGAACCAATACAATACTACCTAACATCAATACAATATTCGTACTCGGTTATACTCTCTCCTCCTCCCACCTCTCCCATTTTGGTGACTTCATTTCTTTTAACTATTAACACAAGTTTAACACATACCATAAGTATTAAATTCATAGCCTGGGGGGACTTCCATACACTGAGTCAGAAGCATAGCTCAGAATGCGTAGTAATTCATATTATAGCTTAGAGATTATTTTTATATATCTTGCAAGGAATGTTCAAGCTTTGTGTATAGCAAGTTGCAGATTCAATCCCACAGAATTTCATATTTAGGACAAATGTTGGCACTCAAAATGGATACAATCCAAAGTGTTGGTATAATACTACTACTACTACTACTACTACTAACAACAACAACAACAACAACAACAACAACACTTTATCTATATTCCGCCCTTCTCCCCAAGGGGACTCAGAGAAGATTTCAGTATATATAAACAAATATTCAATGCCTTGTTACATGACAATGAAACCCAAATACATAGACAAAGACAAAGGCTTCTCCTTTCATTTCCGGCTCTTGAGGTGGTGCTCATCTCCAGTTCTGGAAGAGATGGTCTTTCTCCATTTCCAAGCTGAGGAGCCTGCATCGGTAGACACTCCCTCGTTGTGTTGCCGCATGACAGCATGGTATCTTTTTGCCTTTTCCTGCCAAAGTGGTACCTATTGATCTACTCACATTTGCATGTTTTCGAACTGGTAGGTTGGCAGGAGCTAGGGTTAACATTGGAAGCTCATCCTGTCCCGCAGATTCGAACTGCCAATCTTCAGGTCAGCAGTTCAGCAGCACAAGGGTTTAACCCATTGTACTACCATGGTAATGACCTATAAAGTCCTATGTGGCTTAGACCTAAACTATGTTAGTTTGAGATCCATAGGGAAGACTTTTCTTTTCATGTCAGGAGTGACTTGAGAAACTGGAAATCACTTCTGGTGTGAGAGAATTGGCTGTCTGCAAGGATTGTTGCCCAGGAGACACCCAGATGTATGATGTTTACCATCCTTGTGGGAGGCTTCTCTCATGTTCCCCACATGGAGAGTTGGAGCTGACAGAGGGAGCTCAACCCACTCTCCCTGGATTTGAACCACTGACTTATTGGTCAGCAGTCCTGCCAGCACAAGGGTTTAACCCGGGGTCCTCAAACTAAGATCCAGGGGCCGGATACGGCCCTCCAAGGTCATTTACCTGGCCCTCGCTCAGGGTCAACCTAAGTCTGAAACGACTTGAAAGCACACAACAACAACAACAATCTTATCTCATCAACCAAAAGTAGGCCCACATTTCCCATTGAAATACTAATAAGTTTATTTATTATTTATTTACAGTATTTATATTCCACCCTTCTCACCCTGCAGGGGACTCCGGGCAGATTACAATGTACATATACATGGCAAACATTCAATGCCATAGACACACAACATATATAGACAGGCACTCAGAGGCTATTTAACATTCCAGCTTCTGGCCACCAGGGGAGCTGTTGCTTCACCGTCCATTTGTGACATTGATGAAGTACTTACTCAATCTTTGCATACTTCCTGGAGATTTTTTATGGCTTCGTAAATCAATTAAATTATATTTCTTAAAATTGTTATTCATGTTAATTATTGTATTGTTTTTAAGTGTTTTTTGCACTACAAATAAGATATGTGCAGTGTGCCTAGGAATTCATTCATGGTTTTTTCAAATTATTATCCAGCCCTCCAACAGTTTGAGGGACTGTGACCTGGCCCTCTGTTTAAAAAGTTTATGGACCCCTGGTTTAACCCATTGGTCACCTCACTCTCATAAGCATACCTGATACATCTTGATACTTGAGGATCTTGTCTTATTCTTCAAAGCTACCCTTCTATGTCCATTATAGTGAATGATTGAACCAAAGTATGGGAAATCTTGAATTATATCAATGTCTTCACCTATTCCCAAATTAAAGCATGCTTTAAGCACTGAAACATCATTTCCCCCTTTCCAAATTCTGGAGCATGCAAAGGCTCAGTGGTGTGTTTGAGGCAGTCTGCATATGCTCAAAAGACTCCAAACTTCTGCTTATTCTCCCCTCCACCTTCTTTCTGCTTTCTTTGTTTTTTCCAGGCCTCAGTGCCACAAATATATTTCAGACCATTAAAATATTGTACATAGACCAACAGCAGACAGAAAGTGTGTTGTCATCATTTCCCCCCTTTCTTCCCCGCTCCTTCCTGCATCAGTCACTTCACTGGCTGACAGTCTGCGTCATGGGCTGCATTTCTGCAAACCAGGAATGGGGAAGAGGATCCGTCCCATTTGCTATCAGGGGTGTGGCCAGAGGGGGAACTTTTTTTTTTTAAAAAAAGGAATAAGCACCAGAGAGGTGAAAGCTAGCATTGCCATTTATCTGAAAGCAGAAACCAACCAGGACACCGAGACCAACTAGAAATTTTAGAAATACATCCATTTGAGTCACAGTTCTCATCCTGAGGACATGGATTTTTTCTTGATCAGCTTTGTCTTTCTTTTAACAGTGCCTCACAGTAAGTTTATTTTAACTTCATAAATGATCTTTTGTTTTCAAACTATTTAGGATTCTGCAGTGTGTATATGGGAGGCATGCTGACTACAACTCAATGCCTTCCAGATGTGTTCTAGTTCTAGTCCAACAAATCTGGAAAGCAAAAGGATGCAAGTGTGTGTCCTTTCCAGTTGTATAAGGAATGGGTTTTGATGGTTTGATCTTGATTTGAGATTCTGAGATCTGAACAGTCTTCCTAAATTCTGGAGAAGAGTGGTGATTCAGGCTCAGTATGTGAGTGCCTATGGAAGTGTTTCTCAATCTGTGGGTTGGGACCTCTGGAGGGGTCATGGGGGATGTCAGAGAGGTCACCAAAGATCATCAGAAAACACAGTATTTTCTGGGTTGTTGTAGGTTTTCACAGGCTATATGGCCATATTCTACAGGCATTCTCTCCTGACGTTTTGCCTGCATCTATGGCAAGCATCCTCAGAGGTAGTGACCTCACTACCTCTGAGGATGCTTGCCATAGATGCAGGCAAAACGTCAGGAGAGAATGCCTCTAGACCATGGCCATATAGTCCAAAAAAACCTACAACAACCCAGTGATTCCGACCATGAAAGCCTTCGACAATACAGTATTTTCTGTTGATCATGAGGGTTCCATGTGGGAAGTTTGGCCCAATTTTATTGTTGGTGGGATTCAGAATGTTTTTTGATTTTAGGTGAACTATAAATCCCAGCAACTATAACTCCTAAATGTCAAGGTCTATTTGCCCCAAACTCCACCAGTGTTCACATGTGAGCATATTGAGTATTTATGCCAAGTTTTGTCAAGATCTATCATTATCCACAGTGCTGTCTGGATGTAGGTGAACTACAATTCCAAAACTCAAGGTCAATGCCCACCAAATCCTTTCTGTATTTTCTGTTGGTCAAGGGAATTATGTGTGCCAAGTTTGGTTTAAATCCATCATTGGTGGGATTCAGAATGCTCTTTGATTGTCAGTGAACAATAAATTCCAGCAACTACAACTCCCAAATGACAGAAACAGAATCGATCCCCCCCCCAACCCTACCAGTATTCAAATTTGGGTGTATTGGGTATTTGTGCCAAATTTGGTCCAGTGAATGAAAATACATCCTGTACATCAGATATTTACATTATGATTCATAACAGTAGCAAAATTACAGTTATGAAGCAGCAATGAAAATAATGTTATGGTTGGGGGTCACCACAACATGAACTGTATTAAGCATTAGGAAGGTAGAGGAAGGTAGAAAATCACTGCCTTAAGGGAAGTCAGGTACTTTCCATCTCTCTCCTTCCTTCTCCCTCTTTCTCATTGGTTGGCTGGTTTTCTTTTTTGTTGGGATGAAGGCTGTCAAGGCTTAAATTTCGGATATTTTCTCTCACTCTGTTAGAAAGAAAAGTTGGTCTGCTGAAGAGAAAAATGCATGCTGGTAAACACATGGATCACTTTTAGCTAAATGCTGTTCCATTTTTAATACTGAACTGAGATAGTGATGCATTGAGAAACTGATTCAGGGATAGGCAGCTCATGGACTTCCAGATGTTTTCGGATGGCAACTCTCAATCTCCCTAGCCAGCATGGATGACAGTGGGGATAATAGGAGTTGTAGTACAGGCAGAGCTGGAGAGGCAGAAGTCTCCCATTGTGATATTACCTATTTTAGAAAGGATGTGGCAAAATGCTTGTGAACAAAACAATGCCTTCTCGGTCAAAGATGAAGAATCTCAGTGAGACACAACTGGAATGAACTCTAGGGCTTTTATCTGAGATCAGTTAATGTACATCCATTCCTGCTTAATCATTTAACAGCCCTTTTGGAAAGATCAATATGGCTAAATAAAGCATCTTTCCCTCCCTTCTCCATGCTTCTTAGAGATAAGCTGCAGTTTGTAATTCCTGTTTGTAAATGTCATACACTTGATCACAGAAGGTTTGTGTGTGTGTGTGTGTTGTTATTACTATTACTATTATTATTATTATTGGGGATGCTTTGATTGCATGGCAGAAGGGGGTTGGACTGGATGGCTCTTGTTGGTTTTCCACTGAAACACTGTTAAATTTATGTTGGTCAAAATGTTTGCCCTTGCCTTGAGGAACTGCAAGTTACTTCTGGTGTGAGAGAATTGGTTGTCTGCAGAGATGTTGCCCAAGGGACACCCAGATGTGTTGCCATCCAGTGGGAGGCTTCTCTCATGACCCCACATGGGAAGCTGGAGCTGATAGATGGGAACTCACCCTGTCTCTTTGCCTTTTCCTGCCAAAGTGGTACCTATTTATCTACTCACATTTTCATGTTTTTGACATGCTACATTGGCAGAAGCTAGGGTTAACAGTGGAAGCTCATCTCGTCCCACGGATTTAAACCACCAACCTTCAGGTCAGCAGTTTAGCTGGCACAAGGATTTAACCCATTGCACCACTGCTGCCTGATACATATACTATATATATATATATATATATATATATATATATATATACACACACACACACACACACACACACACCTCCACAAAGCTCCTCTTGTGTGGAGATTTTAATGCTAGAATTGGAGTGGGTGTGAAGGAAGTGAAAGGCACTAACTCTGTACAAGATTGTCAGGTTACATCTGCTGACAAGTCTTCTCAAGTTATACTGTAATCCAGTGGTTCTCAACCTGGGGCCCCCAGATGTTTTTGGCCTACAACTCCCAGAAATCCTAACAGCTGGTAAACTAGCTGGGATTTCTGGGAGTTGTAGGCCAAAAACATCTGGGGACCCCAGGTTGAGAACCACTGTAATCAGAAACAAATCTGGTTTGAGTTTCTTAGAGGTCCTCTCTTTGCATTAATTGCACTGCCTCAATGGAGCCTGAAATGACATAATGCAAGGTGTCCATACTTATGTCACCAACAGGAGAGCTAGTACTATTGATTATATGGCAGTTTCTATATAAATAAAAACATAATGTTAGTTCGTGGGATTAACATAACTCAAAAACCACTGGACAAATTGCCACCAAATTTGGACACAATACACCTATCAGGCCAATAAGTGATCATCACTCATAGAACACTGAAAAACGCAGTGGAAGGGACTTAAAAGCCAAAAAAAGCAAAAAGACACTACAGCACATGGGCAAAATCAAAACAGCAATCCCCCAGCAACCAAAACACACAATAGCATATCCACACTCTCTTCCAGACTACAGCTCCCAGCATCCCCTAAACCAGGCCCTTTAGGAGAAGAGGATGATCCAACTGCACTGTTTCCAAAATGCAAGCTTTCTTCTTGGATTTCTTTGAGAGCATCCCGATCCCTGCATATTTCCAATTTCCTATTGCAACTCCCAGCAATCCTCCAGATAGATAGATTAGATAGAGATAGATAAGTAGGTAGATTGATCGATCAGAAGGACTGCTGGGTGTTACAGTCCAAGAATAGGTAAGGAAGGAAGAATGGGGAGAAAATGGAAGGGAAAGAAGGAAGGGGAGAGGAAGAGAAGGAAGAAAGGAGGGAAGGATAGAAAAAAAGGAAGGGAAGAGAGAGAGAAAGGAGGAGAGAAAGAGGGAGGGAAGGTTAGTCACAGCAACGCTTGGCAGGTACAGCTAGTATATAATATAATATAGAAACATTTCTTGGGGCTCCATGAGAAACTTATGCTTCAAAAAGGTCTCCATGGCTGAAAGAGTTTGAAAACCCCTGGTTTGGATTAAACCAGTCTAGGTACAAGCACAGATTACACATTTTGCAAATACAGAAGGTACTAGTTACCAAAATATGAAAGCAAAAATATGGGGAGATAGTTCCTCAACACATTCAGGACGTAAACATAAAGCTCTCTAATCTACTTCCTCCAGCTGCCATGCCTAATAGATTCAACTGGATGCTTCAGAATCAACTATAGCGTGTTACAAAAAAAAGGAAGTAACAACTACTGAAGATGAAATAGTCTCATGAAGATCACATGTATCAGGCCTATTTGCATAGGAAAAGAACAAAATTATTTTATTCTGTGGCGCAGCTGGCTGGGAGTCAGCTGCATTAAGATCACTACTGACTGAAAGGTCATGAGTTTGAAGCCAGCCCGGGTCGGGGTGAGCTTCTGGCCAATTTGTGTAGCTTGTTGTCAACCTTTGCAACCCGAAAGACAGTTGCATCTGTCAAGTAGGAAAATTAGGTATCACTTATGTGGGGAGGCTAAGTTAACTAATTTACGAGGTCATAAAAATCTCCAGCAAAAGCATGTGGGGGATGAGGAAGTACTTCATCAGTGTTGCAGATGGATGATGAAGCAACAGCTCCCCTGGTTGCCAGAAAAAGTTGGAATGTTAAATAGCCTCTGACTGTCTGTCTATATGTGTTGTGTGTCTATGGCATTGAATGTTTACCATGTATATGTACATTGTAATCCGCCCTGAGTCCCCTATGAGAAGGGCGGAATATAAATACTATAAATAAATAAATAAAATTTGCCAAAATTCCCCGGTTGCCATGGCAGTAGGACTCTGGGAGCTATAGTCTAACCAATTTTTCCAAGCACTAGTGAAGTATTGAGTGGAGAAACAAAGACTTCTATCTAGGTTTTGTTTGCGAAGTAGTTGGAGAATTTGTAAAATAAAGGTGTAGATTTTTTCCCCCCAGAACAATTGAGCACCAAGGCTCACACAGATGGACAAATGACTTCCCTGGATTTACTCATAATTCCTGTTCTAACCAACCACTCTTTCCTTGTCTCATCTTAGAGGTGGCCATCTGAACAGGTAGTGAGTAAGTTCAGGATGTGACTCTTTTACAGTTCTCCATTTGCAGATTGAGGGGAGAAAGTTGCTGAGATTCGATGTGAGTCAGACTTTTACCATTCTTGTTAGTTTAACAATCATACGATAAATATAGAAACAACGAGCCAGCTAAAACACTGGTTTCCTTTCTAATTTTAGCTAGTTAGTGATTTTAGAATCAAAACTCAAAAAAAATGTACAACCAAGAATAAGGAAAAGTACACATATCCTCTATTCAACATGGCCATTGGCCATGATGGTTAAGGACTCTGAGGACCCTTTCACACAGCCAAATAACCCAGAATATCAAGGTAGAAAATCCCACAATATCTGCTTTGAACTGGGTTATTGGAGTCCACACTGCCATATATTCTAGTTCAAAGCAGAAAATGTGGGATTTTATTCAGATGTGTGGAAGGAAGCTTGGAGTTATAGTACAAAAGGAAACTTTTCCAATGTCTGTATAAGAGCCATATTACTTGCTTTGAGACGTTTCCTAGTTTGGTTTATCAATACGATTCAAACAATTATTTTTTGTGTAAGAACACCTTCAGTGAGGAGCAAAAATGGAAAATTATCATACTTGATCAGAGTACAAAATAAGCAGAGATTTATATCTCTCATTCTTGTTGTGTGCCTTATAATAATAATCTAATAATAATTTAATCTTTGGCAACATTAAGGAAAAACAATCACAGGGTTTTCTTGCCATGATTGGTTCAAAAGAGGTGTGCCCTTGCCTTTCTCTAAGGCTGAGAGAATGTGATATGTGAAGATCACCCAAGCAGGGATTTTTGTGCTAGCCTCTAGAATCCTAGTCCAGTGCTCAAACCAGTACACCACTGTTTCTCAACCTACCTAATGTTGCAATCCTTTGATACAGTTCCTCATGTTGTGGTGACCCCCAATATAACATTATTTTTGTTGCTACTTCATAATTGTAATTTTGCTACTGTTACAAATCATAATGTAAATATCTCATATACAGGATGTATTTTCATTCACTGGAGCAAATTTGGCACAAATACCCAATTTGCCCAAATTTGAATACTTGGTGGGGTTGGAGGGGATCGATTTTGTCATTTGGGAGTTGTAGTATAATTTTGGGATTTATAGTTCACCTACAATCAAAGAACCTTCTGAACTCCACCACCGATGGAACTGAACCTAACTTGGCACACAGAACTCTCATGACCAACAGAAAATACAGGATTGGTTTGGTGGGCATTGACCTTGACTTTTGGAGTTGTAGTTCACCTACATCTAGAGAGCATCGTGGGCTCAAACAATGATAGATCTGAACCAAACTTGGCACAAATACTCAATATGCCCAAAAGTGAACACTAGTTGAGTTTGGAGGAAATAGATCTTGACATTTAGAAGTTGCCGGGATTTATAGTTCACCTACAATCAAAGGAGCCCCCGGTGGCACAGTGGGTTAAAGCACTGAACTGCTGAGCTTGTTGACCGAAAAGTTGCAGGTTCGATTCCGGGGAGCGGCGTGAGCTTCCGCTGTCAGCCCTAGCTTCTGACAACCTAGCAGTTTGAAAACATGCAAATGTGAGTAGATCAATAGGTACCGCTCCAGCGGGAAGGTAACGGCACTCCATGCAGTCATGCTGGCCACATGACCTTGGAGGGGTCTATGGACAACGCCGGCTCTTCGGCTTAGAAATTGATATGAGCACCACACCCCAGAGTCAGACATGACTGGACTTAATGTCAGGGGACAACCTTTACCTTACAATCAAAGAGCTTTCTGAACTCCACCAACGATGGAATTGAACCTAACTTGGCACACAGAACTCCCATGACCAACAGAAAATACTGAAAGAGTTTGGTGGGTGTTGACCTTTAGTTTTGGAGTTGTAGTTCACCTACATCCAGAGAGCACTGTGGATCTGGACCAAACTTGGCATAAATACTCAGTATGCCCAAATGTGAACACTGGTGGAGTTTGGGGGAAATAGACTTTGATGTTTGAGAGTTATAGTTGCTGGGATTTATAGTTCACCTACAATCAAGGAGCATTCTGAACCCCACCAACAATAGAATTGGGCCAAACTTCCCACATGCAAGACCAACAGAAAAAAACTGTTTTCTAATGGTCTTTGGCAACTACCCTGACACCCCAGGTTGAAAAACGCTCCACTACACGATGCTGGTTCTTAGGCCCCTTTCTACACTGTCATATAAAATCCAGATTATCTGCTTTGAGTTTGATTATGTGGCAATGTAGATTCATATAATCCAGTTCAAAAAAGGTAATCTGAATTATCTGCTTTGGTAATCTGGATTATAAGGCAGTGTAGAAGGTAAAATATGCCAACCCTTCTACAATATCTATATCTACTTGTATGTTATTCTCCCTCTTAACATGAAGTCATGAAACAGTAACTTGTCTAAACCCTGGAAATGCCCATGATATGATTCAACATCATTGTGTCTGTTGCATAGAATGTGCATTTCCACATAGCCCCCTGAAAAGGAAATACATCAGCAAAAATGAAAAGAGGATGCCAAGTTGCATAAAACTGGCATGTCCTAATGTACATGTAGATATGCACATTTAGAAACCATCACTATCCTTCAAATCAGGAGTAAATAACTGAAGCAAGCCAAGGGACCAGTTTCCTACTCCTGGATTCCTACAAAGGCCATATTGGTTGCCAGAAGTATAAAGAATGAACAAACATGCTCAGTCCATTAAATGGTTAGAAGTTCCTTTCTATTTTAAAAATTGGATTGGATAGATAGATAGATAGATAGATAGATAGATAGATAGGGAGGCCCTGTTCTCAGTCCCACCTCCTTTGCAGGCACAACTGGTGGGGACGAGAGACAGGGCCTTCTCAGTTGTGGTCCCTCATCTATGGAACTCATTCCCCATTTATATATGATCAGCTCCTTCCCTTCTAGCCTTTAGAAAGAAAGTTAAAACATGGCTATGGGACTAAAGTTTTGGAGAGTAAATGCAGTGAAAAATAAAAGAAATGAATGTAGAATCTGTGCAATGATCACTGGAATGACTCTAGACTATGATCCTGGATGGTATGATTTTAATAACTGATGTACTTGTTTAGATGTTTTAAATTTCGGTTTTAACGTTATTGTTTATTTAATTGTATACTGTTTTTATGACATTTAATTAGTGCCAATGTGTAAGGTGGCTCTTAGTCCCCTTCAGTTTTGAGAAGGGCGGGGTACAAATGTGGTAGATAGATAGATAGATAGATAGATAGATAGATAGATAGATAGATAATTTCTTCTCACAGGCTGGATCTACACAACCATATAATTCAGTTTCTCAATCCAGATTATCTGCTTTAAACTGCTTTGAGGCCCCATTTACATTGCCACACAAAATGCAGATTGTTTGCTTTGAACTGGATTATATGGCAGTATAGACACATATAGTCAATTTTTGAAGCAGATAATGTGAGGATCCAGCCCTGGTCTACACTGCTATATAATCCAAATTAACATACCAATAAACTGGATTCAGAAACTGGATTATATGGCAGTGTAGATATGGCCACAGATAAGGATGCAGGCCCCTTCCACAGAGCTGTATAAAATCCACATTGAACTTGATTACATACAGTGTGGACTCAGATAATCCACAATATCCACTTTGAACTGGATTATTTGCCTTGATATTATGGGTTATATGGCTGTGTGGAAGGGCCCTAAGAAAATGGTTTACCTGGGCCCAGATGAGCCATTTCCGCTTTACTTAAAGTCCTTATAGGTGAGAAGCAATTTCAAATTCCTATTCTGCTTTCCCTTCTTTCACCTTTCTTTAAACTTCAGAGAAGACTTGTTTTGTTAGACTTGATCTTCTCACTGATCCTACTTGGTAATGGATTCTTTTCCCAATGTCTCCTTACAGTTTCTGGCCTCCAGTGCTATTCTTGCGACGGAGATACAGACTGCGTGGAAACAGAGATCTGTGAAGAGCATCAAGAACAATGCAGCACTACCATCATGACTGTATTATCCCGTGAGTTTGGAAAGAGGCCATGGCAACGTAATGGGATTGGCATGGGAGGGGGAATGGATTTGGTAGGTCCTGTCTCCATTTGAGAGCTTATAGAAGTTTGGAAAAAGTGTTCTATCCGGACTTTACCCCCTTATTATAAAACGTAAGTTACCACAATAAATTACCATGAAGAAAACATAGGAAAGACCAGAATTTGTGGGGTTATTTATTTATTTATCATGTCAGAAGCAAGTTGAGGGTACAGTTAAAATGCATTTAAAAACCCAGGAGGGAGTTTCTCATCTAATTGCAGCCACTGATTGAGGTGCTGGGTTTTAGCCCGCCACTTTTGGACTCTTGCTTGCTGAGATGTTCCTGCGAGCATCTCTGTAGCTCAGTGGTTCTCAGCCTGTGGGTTCCCAGGTATTTTGGCTTACAACTCCCAGAAATCCCAGCCAGTTTATCACTGAGAAGGCCCTCTCTCTTGTCCCCACCAACCGTACTTGTGATAGTGGTGTAAGTGAAAGGAGGGCCTCTCCGAAAGATCTTAGAGTTTACGCCAGTTCATGGAAGGAGATGTGATCGAGGAGATACCACCAAAGCAGTACCTATTGATCTACTCACATTTGCATGTTTTCGAACTGCTAGGTTGGCAGAAGCTGTGGCTAACAGCAGGAGCTCACCCCACTCCCCATATTTGAACCACCAAACTTTTGGTCAGCAAGTTCAGCAGCTCAGTGGTTTTAACCTGCAGCGCCACCAAGGGGCCCCTTTCTATGTCTTATAATAGCTAATTTTACTGTTTTGCATCTATGTATGTGTGTTGTGCTACTATCATTGTGTGTTCAAGAATTTTACACGGTCTTTCTTTTAACTTCTTCCTTGCTTCTGCCTGCAGGACCAAAAATCTCCACCTACTTCCTGAAGGGCTGTGACGTGAGTGGGAAGCCAAATAATTCAATTTCTCATTTGTCCGGCAACAAAGCCGTATTTCTGACCGAGGAATACTGCGACACCGAGCTTTGCAATGCGAGATCACCAAATGGTTAGTCTATAGCAAGGTTCACTGTTTGGCCAAGTTATAGCATAAAGATGAGATTTCACACTGAAAATAAACCTCTTATATATATATATTTCAAAATAGTAGAAATTGCATGTGAAATTTTGTGCTGCTACATATCCTGCACTGCTGTTTTTTAAAAAAAGGCAAATCAAGGACTCCTAGAACAAATCGAACTTGAAGATAACTGAACAAGGCTGTTGTATATTGGCCATATCATGAAAAAACATGATTCAATAGAAAAGACAATAATGTTTGGTGAAGTAAAAGGCAGTACTTACTTAGGCGATCCCTTGTTGGACAAGTAGGATAGTCTTCCAGGATCAGTATTCTTGTGCATACACAGGTTACTGTGGAGCCTTATTCTTGACCTGCATCTTCTTCCACAGTGAGGGCATTGGTTTCCAGATGGAAGGCAATCTCAGTCGGAGTTGGCTTGACGCACCTTCCTCTTGGCACATTTCTCTCTTTCCCCCTCCATTTGTGCCTCTTCAAATTCTGCAGCATTGCTGGTCACAGCTGACTTCCAGCTGGAGCGGTCAAGGGCCAGGGCTTCCCAGTTCTCAGTATCTATGCCAGAGTTTTAAAGGCTGGCTTTGAGCCCATCTTTAAATCTCTTTTTCTGTCCACCAACATTCCGTTTTCCGTTCTTGAGTTTGGAGTAGAGCAACTGCTTTGGGAGACGGTGGTCGGGCATCCAGACAATGGGGCTGGTCCAGCGGAGTTGATGGCAGATGACCATCACTTTAATGCTGGTGGTCTTTGCTTCTTCCAGCATGCTGAGGTTTGTCCGCCTGTCTTCCCAAGAGATTTGCAGGATTTTCTGGAGGCAGCGCTGGTGGAATCGTCCCAGGAGTTGCATGTGACGTCTGTAGACAGTCCACGTCTCGCAGGCATATAGCAGGGTTGGGAGGACAATAGCTTTATAAACAAGCACCTTGGTATCCCTACGGATGTTCCAATCCTCAAACACTCTCTGCTTCATTTGGGAAAATGCTGCAAAGAGGAAAGCAGTAGGCAAAGAGGAAAGCAGCATTAGATGGATAGCCTCAGACCCTTTATACACCACCATATAATCCATATTATCAAAGCAGGTAATCCACATAATTTGCTTTGAACTGGATTATTTGAGTCTATACTGTCAGATAATCCTGTTCAAAACAGATAATCTGGATTTTATTTGGCAGTGTAGAAAGGGCCTTGATTAGTCCTGAGTCTGCAAAATTTCTGCTTTAGAGTATTGTTTCCATCCATAGTCATATATATGTAGATTACTTTACAAAACCCATGTCTTATTTCATCCATTAGAAAAAAATTAAATGACAACACACATTCTTCCCTTCCTTTGCAGTAGTGGATGTTCTCATAGCTCGAGGTCGTCAGAGAAACATCATGGAATGCTATTCCTGTACCACAGCAGATAAGACCTGTTACAACTCCAGACTGGAATTAATGAAGTGTGCCCGGCTTGAGGAAGACTGTGTGGACATCACATCTTTTACTACAGGTGATCTTGTGCAGACATGGTCAACCATCTGCCTTTCTTCCTAATTGTAGTTTAACAGCCACTGCTGTGGCCTCGAAAGGTAGCTAAAGCTATGCTTGGTTCAAGGCATCAAGTGTTGATGCCTTCACATGAGACCCCTGTTTTGTAGTGTTTCCTCAACTCTTGTCCTCTTGGTGTTTGGGACTTCATCTCCCAGAATCCTTGACAATTGGTCCAGGCAGCTGAGGCTTCTGGGAGTTGAAGTCCAAAACATCTGGAGGCATAGACGGGCTTTACACAGAGTCCATGGGTCATTCTCTGACTTCTGTCATGAAGAACTTGTGCTTCTGGTTGTGTAATGTCATCACCAGTCTGAAATTAGTGATCAGGCTTGTTTCAAAGGACTTTGGGAGGTCTGGACATTTCCATGCAGTAGCTGCAGCAAGACTGAGAGAGGCGTGATAACACTTGACATCAAGGGAACTGAACCAGAATTGAGAGGAAGATTTGATTGCATCCAAAACTGGCAGGGATGAGGGAGAGGGCCTTCTCGGTGGTGGCCCTCCACCTGTGAAATTTCAACTAGTCCAAGTGGCGGCAGCTAGACTACTCACTGGAGCATTATACAGAGAGCATACCATCTCTCCGTTATGTCAGCTGCACTGAGTGCTGGTCCAATTCCGAGCACAATTCAAAATGCTGGTTTTGAACTATAAAGCCCTATATGGCTCCAGCCCAACTTACCTGTCCAAACATATCTCCCTCTATGTGCCACCTCGAAGTTTAAGATCTTCTGGGGAGGCCCTGCTCTTGGCCACACCTTTAGTGCAAATACGCCTGGCGGGGACGAGGGACAGGGCCTTCTCGGTGGTGGCCCACTGCCTGTGGATCTCGCTCCCTAGTGAAATCAGGTCAACAACATCCCTCCTTACCTTCAGGAGGAAATTAAAAATGTGGTTATAGGACCAGGCCTTTAGGTAGCTGGCAAATAATTGACAATGGTAATGATGACGATGTTATGGAAAATGAACTATGGACAGGCTTCCGATTGTGTTGTGCTCGCTGAATTTGTTTCTACATAAGGCTAGACAGGCAGTATTGCACTTTTCATTAATGTACTTTTCATTTTAAAACTAATTTTAAAATTAATTTACTGTATTCTTATATGTAATTACTGTATGTATTATTTATATGTAATGGCTTTGAATTGTGCCGGATGTAAGTCTCTCCCCGAAGGTTGAGAAGGGCGGGGTACAAATGTTTGAAATAAATAAATAAATAAATAGACTTTGGGACTCAGTGCTGTGTTACATTGAGCTTAGCATTGGCACTCTCTAGAGGCCAAAGACTGTAATCACTATCCTTGCCTTCTCTGCTGATAGAGTTTCCTGAAGGTGAACAGCGCATCAAGGGCTGCGGTCAACTTTCCCATTGCCAAGATTCAGAGCCGCTGGGGTTCCACAACCAGAACAGTTTCCACCTTATAAAGTGCTGCAACTCTAGCCGGTGCAACAGTGACATGCAAGGTAAAGCAATCAGATGGTGGTTCGGATTTTAGAGTAAGTCTCATTGCAAGCTCTGGGTTTTAAAAAACTGAAGCCAAATGCAAAGATGGAAGGGTTACAACTATATCTACAATGCATGAAAGTAGCGATTTGGTATTTGAATCTTGAAATTTGTACTTTTCTGCTGGAGAGGTCTCATTTCTGTCTATAGAGAACTCTGAGTACCTAATCAAAACAACAGTTCACAGGATTTTGTAGGATACACACATGGCATCATAGTGCTGAAACTGTGTAGTACAAATGTGTTTTCGATTACTTTAAAATTGGGGAAACTAGCATTCAAGTAGAGGAAAAACAGCAGAAGCAGTGAGCTTCCCACATATGCAAGTTAGACATTTGTAAATTTCTTTATTCACGACTATGTTTTCTCTTAGAATCTCTAGGTCCTCCAGTGTAATTCTGTGATCAATTTCAGATGGAAGTTGACCATAGATTAATCCTAGAGGACCTAGGAACTCATTATATTGGTCACCGGAATCACCACAGATCATGTCAAATCCAGCAGTGCCCATCACCCCATGTCCACACATCACCCAAAGGTTGTGAGCCACTTTGGGTCCCATTTAGGGAGAAAAGCGGGATATAGATAAAGAATTATTATTATTATTATTATTATTATTATTATTACTATTATTATTATTTGAAACACAACAAGACGAGTCCACAGCAGACAAGATCACTCTGCTGGCTGTATTGTGTGTTTTGTGTAGCCATTGAATGCATGCTATTGCTATGTTGGAATCCACCCTGAGTCCCCTCGGGGAGATAGGGCAGAATACAAATAAAGTTCATTATTATTATTATTTGAAACACAACAAGCTGAGTCCTCAGCAAAAAAGATCACTATGCAGGCTGTTGTATTGGATCACACGTCGGACACTTCCCAAGTATCTAGGACTGTGTGATGTATCGGCGAATAATGCGTGCAGATCCCAGTAAGGTGGCCTTCTGTAATTTTCTCAGCACTGATTGTGTTTAAGTGCAGGCCAAGGTCTTTAGGCACTGCACCCAGTGTGCCAGTCACCATTGGGACCACCTTTACTGACTTGTGCCAGAGTCTTTGCAGTTTGATCTTTAAATCCTCATATAATGTCAGCTTTTCCAGTTGTTTCTCTTCAGTGTCTCCTGGGATTGCAATATCAACAATCCATACCTCGTTTTCTAACACAATCGTGAGGTCAGGAGTATTGTGCTCCAAAACTCTGTCTGTCTGAATCTGTATTTTTGTCAGCGCCGATTGTGTTTAAGTGCAGTCCAAGATCTTTAGGCACTGCACACAGTGTGCCGATCACCACTGGGACCACCTTTACTGGCTTGTGCCAAAGCCTTTGCAGTTCAATCTTTAAATCCTCATATCATATCATCTTTTCCAGTTGTTTCTCTTCAATCCTGCTATTGCCTGGGATTGCAACATCGATGATCCATACTATTATTATTATTATTGCCAGAACCTCATCCCAAAGTGGGAAGTGTCGACCGCCCAGCTTCCCCTCATTTTTGCCAATACAACATCAGAAGCCTCCCGTGTTGCTGCTAATTCAGTGGTATTTTAGCCATGGAGCACAGCCAGAAGTAGCTGCACGTTGTGGGGTGGGCTATATGGCTAAACTACAGTTGAACCAGTGTATGCTGCCAAAAATAGCCCCATCTGATGAAGTCGCTAGAGATCCCTAGAGATATGTTCTGTCAGCAATTTTTAACTTTCACTGGGGTCTTTTTGTCCTTCTCTCCAGCAAATATATAATTTCAATCATTTGAATATGGATTCATAGTGTTCAATCTTCCCCCTGCAGACTACAAGGATGCCCCACTGCCCCTGAATGGAGTGACATGCTTCAGTTGCGAGGGGAATGCCACCCACGGTTGCTCCCCGGATGCTGTCTCCAAGATACAATGCCAGGGTCCCATGACCCAGTGTTTAGAAGCATCTGGAATCCATGGTAAGTATTTCTGTGAACAGTTGTGAAAGCTGGATAATGAAGTAAGTTAACTGAAAGAGAATCAACTCATTTGACATGTAGTGTTGGAGAATATACAATATTGTATATACAATGTACAACTCAAGCTTGTACTCCCTCTAGAGGTCAAGATGACTAAATGGAGACTATTGCAATTCGGACAGATTATGAGACAACAGAAGTTATTAGGGAAAAATCATAATGTTTACTAAGGCAGAAAGCAGTAGGAAAGGAGGTAGTTAGACGCCATAGTTTGAGTTTGCAAGTCCTTAGCAGCACTATTGATAAGAAGCCACTACCTTCTTAGCCAACTAGTTACATTTTGCACATTCTTGTAACTTTTGTAGTTGTATTTATCCTTGTCCCCATTCTTGGAATCCATTCTATAGAACCAAATCCATCTATATAAATTGACTTCAGGATGAAAGGGCAATGTAACAGAAGATCATTATTGTTTCCCTAAATCAGAGTTGAATCATTAAATTGCCCCAAGTCCCTTCACCCTAGAGTCAGTCTATTTTTTATTGTTTCTTCAGAAGTTAGGACTTTAAGCCAGTGGTTCTCAACCTTCCTAATGACATGACCCCTTAACATGAGTTCCTCATGTTGTGGTGACTCTCAACCATAACATTATTTTCATTGTGACTTCACAACTGTAATTTTGCTACTGTTTTGAATTGTAATGTAAATATCTGTTATGCAGGATATATTTACATTCACTGGACCAAATTTGACACAAATACCCGATACGCCCAAATTTGAATACTGGTGGGGTTGAGGGAGGGGGCAGGTTGATTCTGTCATTTGGGAGTAGTAGTTACTGGGATTTATAGTTCACCTACAATCAAAGAGCATTCTGAACTCCACCAATGATGGAATTGAGCCAAACCTGGCACACAGAACTCCCATGACCAACAGAAAATAGTGGAAGGGTTTGGTGGCCATTGACCTTGAGTTTGGGAGTTGTAGTTCACCTACATTCAGAGAGCACTGTAAACTCCAACAATGATGGATCTGGACCAAACTTAGCACAAATACTCAGTATGCACAAATGTGAAAACTGGTGGTTTGGGGAAAATAGACCTTGACATTTTGGAGTTGTAGTTGCTGAAATTTATAGTTCACCTACAATCAAAGAGCATTCTGAACCCCACCGATAGAATTGGGCCAAACTTCCCACACAGAACCCCTCGACCAACCAAAATACTGTGTTTTCTGATGGTTTTTGGTGACCTCTCTGATATCTCCTTACAACACTCCCCCCCCCCCCTCGGGGTCCCAACCCCCAGGTTGAGAAAAGAAAAGTCTAAATGAACATTAAACTGGCAGTAAAACCTGGTTGATTGTTGAAAAACTACTGTAGAAGGTGCTGGACTCCTCTTCATTAGAGATGTTTATACAAAGGTTGGATGGCGACCTCTCAGGGATGCTCTAGCAGTGGATTCATGCATTGCTTGGATGTTGAACTTGATGTCCCTTGGCATGTCACAGTTCTCTTGATTCTGTATGTACTTTTGGGACAGTCAACATTATGGTCTATTACTTTAAAGTTCAGCCTAAGTCTCAAAAGAGATTCAGTCCTCCCTTCCCTGAAAATGTCAGTTACCAGCAACCACTGTCTGTATGGTCTTGAAAGGGGACCCAGACCATCTAAGATATTTGCAAAGGAGTACTTGATCCCAAAAAAATGGTCCTCCAGATGTGCTAGGCATTAGTTCACAAAATTCCTGACTATTGGTAAATCTGGCTGTTGCTTCTAAAAGCTAAAATCCAAAACACCTAGAAAAATCAAAGTTTGGGAACTACTGGGTTGAGAACATTATCCTTATATCTCCTTCTCAAGTTCTATAACTGTTTTTCCCTTTTTCAGGCATCTCAGGAGAGAACTCAGTTGTCAAAGGTTGTGCATCCCCATCTTGGTGTGAAAGTCCTTACACTACTGTCCACAAGAACTTGGGTGCCATACACAGCCGCTGCTGCTCCGGTAACCTCTGCAATAACTGGATCATTAATGGGACACTGAAGCCATCACCAAGGAGCCAAGCTACACACACAGTCCAAGCCCAACAGACTTTGCTCTCAACAGTTCTACTGCTCTGTGTTACCTTCCTTCTCTGCTCAGGGAGCTCTTGACCTCTGGTGATAAATCAGGACTGAATCATAGCCATGGACTTAGCTGGACTCAGACTTGAGACTTCTCCCCATAATCCCTTGTACGAACATGCAGCTGTGAAAAACCGTGGGATATAACAAAGGAGATCCACTGAGTATATGAAGAGCGTATTCTTCACTTCATTGGGGATTTGTGGCCATGCAGAAGGCCGTGGGGAAAAGAGCACAGCTTGCCAGTAACATACAATTACTAATTACTGCCCCAAGTCATAAAATCACATTTCAAAAGTCGCATGACAAGTCAGAGTGTATTGGCATAATGAGCCACGATTTCCTGTTATATGCAAAAGTCATCTTTTTGGGAGGAAGTATTTTGATGCATATTTTTAAAGTTAAAAATGTTATGTCATTGTTATTCTTAAGTATGGCCTTCAATGGCTTGCCGAGGAAACTTTCAGTTAGCTGACTAAGGTGTTCATCTCTATCTACGATATTAATTCAAGATGTCAGATAGGGAACATGAGAACAGAAACTACCACTAAACCTTCCTCATTTGCTGGAGTTAGGAGTGCAGGATCTCAATCAAAGTGGGGAAAGTTTTGAAGTACGTTTTTGACTTGAGAAAACATCTCTCTCTGCTTAGTCCTTTCCTGGAAGTTGACCATAGAATTGCACTAGAGGACCTAGAGATTCTTAGGGCCTTTCCGCATAGCCCTATATCCCAGAATATCATGGCAGAAAATCCCACATCTGTTCAGAACTGGGTTATCTGAGTCCACACTCAGATAATGTGGGGTTTTCTGCCTTGATATTCTGGAATATAGGACTGTGTAGAAGGGCCCTTAGAGGGGAGTTCTCTATCCAATGGCTGCTTAAATATGTTCTCCCTAGGAATGTCTTGGCCATCCAGCATGACCATATTATTATCATTTTCCAGCAAGTGTTGACCATAGAGCCACACTGGAGGACCTAGACATTCCTAAAGAGAACCTTTTCATCCAATCTGCAAATAATCAATTTCATAAAAGTAAAATCCACAAATATGGAGAGTCAACTATTTACAGCTCCTTTAAAGATGAAATTAGAATGAGGAACTTTACTTTCCTACTACCGTGAGAGTCAGTGGCTACTTATCTGGAAGTTACAGAATTAAGGCGGACATACTGAGCAACTCCCTATCTAGATACAACTTTTGCCAATTTCTTTTTTTTAAAAAAACGCTGAAAAGATATCCAAAACACAAACAGGCTGCAATATTATTTATTTTTATCTATTCCTATGAAGGGTTGTTTTGCAAAAACCCCAGGTAAATAAAAAGATCCTGCCAGGAAACTCCTTTAACATCCACTTAAGTTCTGATGCCCCAAGGTTTGATGGGATGTCCTTTTTTTGGAGTATCGTTTTATATATGAGCCTTATTTATGTTAATAAACTATTTTTATAATATTGAAAATAAACTCTATTGAATGTGCTATGTTCTAGGTCAGCATTTCTTAACATGGGGGTTGGGACCCCTGGAGGGGTCACGAGGGGGTTCCAGACGGATTGCCAAAAACCATCAGAAAACACAGTATTTTCTGTTGCTCACAGGAGTTTGTGTGGGAAGTTTGGCCCAATTCTATCATTGGTGGGGTTCAGAATGCTCTGATTGTAGACTAACTATAAATCCCAGCAACTACAACTCCCAAATGTCAAGGTCTATTTTCCCCAAACTCCACCAGTGTTCACATTGGGGTATATTGAGTATTTGTGCCAAGGTTGGTCCTGATCCATCATTTTTTGAGTCCACAGTGCTCTCTGGATGTATGTAGGTGAACTCAAGATCAATGCCCACCAAACCCTCCCAGTATTTTCCGTTGGTCATGGGAGTTTTGTGTGCCAAGATTGGTTCAGTTCCATCGTTGGTGGACTTCAGAATGCTCTTTGAGTGTAGGTGAACTATAAATCCCAGCAACTACAACTCCCAAATGACAAAATCAATCCCACCCCCAAGCCCACCAGTATTCGAATTTGGGCATATAACAAGGAAAAGCATGGCAAAGCAGGGGCAAGGGTAAGGCCAGATCACATTTCAAGATAATCTGTTTTAACCTTGAGCGAACCAGATGTTCTAAATTAAATCCAGGTTAAAATAAATACCTAAAAAGATCCAGAACTTGCCTGAAGCCTTTTTCTGGTAAGTGGAGGAGGAAATGGAGGGGGTTGGAGGGAGGCTGGCAATGCCCTTCCCACCCCTGCTAATTTTGGATCAGCACAATTGGGTATCTGAACACCACCTAGGCAAAATCCCGGGGTTTGGGCCAGCTGTAGGGCCTGTCTGGAAGGGCCGATAATTTGCTGGCATAGATTATGAAACATCCTCCAAGTTTTTACAATTGCTCCATGTTGAAAAAGTTCCTTTTGGTTGATGTGGTTGTAAAAAAAAAAGTGAAATGTAGCAAGCTGAATTCAGTTCTATGTGGTATTTCACACACAAAGAGGCCCCTTCTAAACTTCCATATAAAATCCAGATTATGTGCTTTGAACTCAATTATAGGCAGTGTAGACATATATAATTCAGTTAAAGCAGATAATTTGGATTAGCTATGCTAATAATATAATATAATATAATATAATAATATATTGCATATACATATAATATTTATAATATTATAATGTAATACAATATAATAATACTACTAATAATAATACAATATTATAATTAAATATTTTATGTTACATGTAATATTACTAATAATCTATATAAAAATGTAATGTTTGTTTGTGGGATTAACATAACTCAAAAAACACTGGACGACTTGCCGCCAAATTTGGCCACAAGAGACCTACTAACCCACTAAAAAAAACTGATTTTGTCATTTGGGAGTTGTAGTTGCTGGGATTTATAGTTAACCTGCAATCAAAGAGCACTGTGAACACCAATGATGGAATTGAACCAAACAGGGCACACAGAACTCCCATGACCAACAGAAAACACTAGAAGGGTTTCGTGGGCATTGACCTTGAGTTGGGAGTTGTAGTTCACCTACATCCAGAGAGCACTTTGGACTCAAAAAATGATGGATCTGGACAAAACTTGCCACAAATGTTCCATATGCCCAGATATGAACAGAGATGAAGTTTGGAGATAATACATCTTGACATTTGGGAGTTGTAGTTCCTGGGATTTATAGTTCACCTACAATCAAACGATTTATTGAACGTATAGCCCGCCTTTCTCTCAAAGTGAGATCCAGTGTGGCCTGGCACCTTTCTCAATTATAGTTTTGCCCTCTGCCGTCGCGCCTGGGGCTATAGCTCTTAGTGAAAGAGACGTGACATCTTTTCCCCAGGAGATTGCTTCTTGCCCTCCTTTAGGGAACTGGAATTCTCAAGGACCAAGACACTACAGATAACTCAAAATAGGTTTTATTGTTCACAATGAGTTATCTTCCTTAGGCATAAACTTTTTATTCAAAGGGGTAAAGGAAACATACATTACAGTCTCTGGAGTCTTGAGTCCAAGGAGTTTTCTAGCTGAGAAGCTTCCAAGTTCTCTCTTTTCTCAATGTCTGTGAAAGTCGGAACAATCATAGTCCCAGTCCAATGGCCTATATTTGAAGGCACAGTCTTCCTTTTGCTGCCAAAGGACTGGTTTGAAGGCGCTTGAGGTGAACTGGGCATGAAGTGTGAGCCCCAAGGGAAAAACCTGAGAATTGGTGATGAGAGATAACTTGATCAAGGGCTTTAGAGCCAAGTCTTTCTCACATCCATCTGTAGAGCTGTTTGATGGTGGAATGAAGAAGGAAAAACTGCCCTCCACCCTAGGAAGAGGTGGAGCCAAACAATTGAGCTGGGAAAGCAATTCAACTGGTGCAAACATTGATTGACAGCTATAAATAACCAATCAATCAAACTATACATTTACAAGATAGGCAAGCAAGTTTGGGCATGTTATACAGTTCAAACCTTTACAACTTAAAGTTTTATATACAGGTGGCGTCACTCGCGCCATCACACCCTCACAGGTTCTAAAGGTGGTGTATGCTTAATCCTAACCACATTACTGTATTTTCTCGAGTCTAGTGCACATCTTATTCCCAAAATTACCTGAACTATTCAACTTGTATGCTGAACGCATTATGCAACGTGCGGGGCTTGATTAATCCAAGGCTGGAGTTAAAATTGCTGGATGAAACAGTAACAATCTTAGGTATGCAGATGATACTACTTCGATGGCTGAAAGCGAGGAGCAGCTGAAGAGCCTTATAACCAAGGTGAAAGAAAAAAGTGCACAAACTGGGTTACAGTTAAACATTAAAACAACCAAGATTATGGCAACAAGACTTATTGATAACTGGCAAATAGAGGGAGAAAACGTGGAGGCAGTAACAGATTTTATATTTCTAAACATAAGATTACTGCAGACACAGACTGCAGCCAGGAAATCAGAAGACGTTGATTTCTTGGGAGGAGAGCAATGACCAATCTCAATGAAATAGTGAAGAGTAGAGACATCACACTGGTAACGAAGATCCGCATAGTTAAAGCAATGGTATTCCCCATAGCAATCTATGGATGCAAGAGCTGGATGATAAGGAAGGCTGAGCGAAGGAAGATAGATGCTTTTGAACTGTGGTGCTGGAGGAAAGTTCTGAGAGTGCCTTGGACCGCAAGAAGATCCAACCAGTCCATCCTCCAGGAAATAAAGCCTGACTGCTCACTGGAGGGAAGGATATTAGAGGCAAAGATGAAGTATTTTGGCCACATCATGAGAAGACAATGATGATGGGGAGAAAGGAAGGAAAAAAGAAGACGGGCCGACCAAGCGCAAGACGGATGGATGGTATCCTTGAAGTGACTGGCTTGACTTTGAAGGAGCTGGGATGTGGCCACAGCTGACAGGGAGTTCTGGCATGGGCTGGTCCATGAGGTCATGATGAGTCAGAAAGAATAAATAACAACAACAATTTCCAAAATTATGGTGCGCATCAGTATCAAGTATTATGGTAACCTAAGTGCTGAGGCAAAGTGAAAGGGGAAGTTGATTAGGAAGCGTCTGGAGGCTTGCAAATGCAGACCAGCTTTGGGGAAAAGAAGAGGAAAAGACACAAGAGGAGGAAGTGACTTGCTTTTAAAAGATTTCCTGTCTGCTTTTTCCAAGGTTAGACTGAAGCCTGGCTAGGAAGGGAGGAGAGGCTGGGAAGGAGGGAGGCAAAAAGAGAAAAGAAAAGAAGCGGCAGCTATTGCATAATTATTTTTTCAACTCCTTCATCTGAAATATAACCATTGAGGGTCTCCCTTTGAAATGTTAACTAGCACTGCTTAGTTTCCAAGATCAGACAGGAGTTTCCTCATCCCAGTTTAAAACATGCAGAATTCTGAGGCTTGTAGTTGAGTGAGACCCAGGACTTCTCGGGCTGAGAATGGAAAAAACCACTCCCTAAACTCCAAGCCCTGGGATCCTGCAAGAGACAGCTGCAGGATTGAAAGCAGGTGCAGGCTCCAAATCTTATTTTTTGGATTGTTGCCTTTGGAGTATTTTAGTCCCCAAAATTTCTTCCAGTAAAAGGTAAAGGTAAAGGTAGTCCCCTGACATTAAGTCCAGTCATGTCTGACTCTGGGGTGTGGTGCTCATCTCCATTTCTAAGCCGAAGAGCCAACGTTGTCCATAGACACCTCCAAGGTCATGTGACCGGCATGACTGCATGGAGCGCCATTACCTTCCCACCGGAGCGGTACCTATTGATCTACTCACATTTGCATGTTTTCGAACTGCTAGGTTGGCAGAAGCTAGGGCTGACAGCGGAAGCTCATGCCGCTCCCCGGAATCGAACCTGTGACCTTTCGATCAACAAGCTCAGCAGCTCAGTGCTTTAACCCACTGCGCCACCGGGGGCTCCTTTCTTCCAGTAAGTCAGGGGAATTTTCCATGAGATTTGCTTGTGGTTCCCTTTTGCAGCTCTAAGTAGTAGACTTGTGCATTTGATTTGGAAATAACCTCGATTCGGTTCAAGTTCGGATGTTTAGCACTTTTAAAGTGAGTTCTGACATGCCTGCTTGTTGCCCCTCCCCCCCCCCAATATTAAGAATTTGAATCAAAAGGAGCCTTCGATTCTTAAGTTTCTGATGTGTTCGGATGTAGCCGTGACAGAGCTAAAATTCACAGAGCAACCAAACCCTGCTGAGAGGCGAAGCCAAACATGTTGGCATGGCTCTCCAGCCAATCAGAACTGATGGAGGAGGGAGGGGGAGACAGAGGCAGAGATTGATAAAAAATGTTGTTTTAAAAAACTTTGGAAATTCACCAAAAATCCGTGAATGTGTGAAACGTTATGCAACATGATAAGCAAAGCTTAGAAAATGTGTTCTACAATTGTAGCAAGTGTTGGGAATCATCCTGTGTTTGTGTTCCAGGATCATGATGCTTCTGATATGGGCAATGATGTGGGCAATGCTGTGAGAAAGGATGAGGGAAATGATGGTACCGAGGCTGAGGTGCAAGATGGAGATGGTTGGTTTGGTCAATGATTTTCATGCAGACAATGACAGAGAGACCCCAGTGCAAAGGGCAGCTTCTCATGAGAATATTCCTGCTGGGCATAGGGATGATGGTTTACTCCCTCTCTCTATGAGCTCTCAAGATTTGGATTTGGAAAACAATCTGACACCTGGAAATTTTAATGAGTAGCCAGAAATTGAGTTGAAAAACAGGCGGCTGGAGTTTAGCCAGGACTGACAACAAACTCAAGATTTACGTCACTCCGAAAGGCTTCGTCAGATAAGAGCCAAACCAGTTTCTGGGTTTTGGGATATAAGGTTTGCTTCAAGGGAAAATCTGTTAGATCAGGCATCATTTGGAAATCAAGTTCATGTGCCATGGAAATCCTGTTTAAGGGGTCTTGTTCCTGTGGATGCTTCTAGCCTTTTGATGTTGACTAGCAGTGTTTGGATTGTCTTGACATCTTGTTGATTCCTATAGTGCCTTGGATTGCTTTTATATCTTTTATGGACATTGCTTTGAGTTACTGCATTTTACTGACCTTTTGCTTTTGGAACTTTTCTATTTTCTTACAAACATTTCTTTCTACTGGCTATTTTATTAAGCTTTAATTAAAAAAGGAGTTGTTTCTTCACTCAACGTGTGGTGTGTTTTAAAGTCAGAGGACTTTTCCTGTCCTGGAGTGCAACAGTAAGTTCCACCTCAAGATAGAAAGTATTGCACTGTATGCAACAAACACTTGCAAATATATGTCTAATTGAATACTTAAATAAAATAAATAAAAAAATATGAGGGAGATAGGAGCCCCATTTATAGTGATTTTATTTAAGCCATATGCCTGTGCTAAACAACATTTCCCAGAATGCATTGGGCTGCAGCAGCAAATCATGGTATTTAGTCAGTCTATAATAAATAATCTGCAAAGAGGACTAAAGTAAGTAAATATTAGTATAAATCTGTGCCAAATTGTAGTTGTGGAGCCCCTGGTGGTGCAGTAGGTTAAACTGTTGAGCTGCTGAACCTGCTGACCGAAAGGTCCCAGGTGTGAATCCAGGGAGCGGCGTGAGCTCCCGCTGTTAGCCCCAGCTTCTGCCAACCAGCAGTTTGAAAACAAGCAAATGTGAGTAGATTATATGTCAGTGTAGACTCATACAATCCAGTTCAACACAGATAGTGTGGATTACCTGCTTTGATAATCTGGACTAAATAGCAATGTAGAAGGGGCCATAAATTCACCCAAGGAAGCAGAGGCAGGGTAAAGAGGACAGGCTCCTTGAGGGAAGGGTTACCTATTTCTCTGGTTTTCCTTTTGAAGACTGTTTTAGATGATGGGCATCATCTGTTTTAGATGATGAGCAGAATATTTGCAGAGTAACTTGAGTGATTTGATGGTATACATTACATACATACTGCTTTTCATGGGAAAGGAAATGCAGGAACACTGGTGTGGGCTTGGCCAGACAGGAATGGCACAGGGTAATACCATGAAACAAAGGATGCAAAAGGCATCTGGCACAGCATCAAGTTGCAATTGTTTGCTCCAGCTTTGCAGAATTCTGGTTTCCTAATCTTCCTGGCATATTGCAGTATGCATCTACAAGCTCTTACAAGTTCTTCGGGATGGGCTGAGAAATACTTTAGGGATTATTGTTTGTGGTTAATGGTTTGCCTACTTCTGCTCCTCCTGCTTCTATTTTCCCCCTTTTCTCCTTCTCTTTCCTTCTCCTCCCTTTCTTCCCTTCCCTTCTTCATCATCTTTTTCATCAACAATATCTTTGGGCTCCAAGTATAGTATATTATGTATTGTCGAAGGCTTTCATGGCCGGAATCACTGGGTTGTTGTAGGTTTTTTCGGGCTATATGGCCATGTTCTAGAGGTATTTTCTCCTGACATTTTGCCTGCATCTATGGCAAGAATCCTCAGAGGTAGTGTGGTCTGTTGGAACAAGGAAAAAGAGGTTTATATATCTGTGGAATGACCAGGGTGGGACAAAGGACTCTTGTCTGTTCCAGGCACTGCCAGGCAATCAAATACTAATCAAGGTGGTCAGTTGAAACATTCACACCTAGCTCCAACAGACAAGATATATAATGCCAAATTGATTCACAAAATGGGTAGCCATACATATATGGCTAAACCACTGAGCCTCCGAACTTCTGACCGAAAGGCTGGTGATTTGAATACAGCTGGTCAACATCCATCACTGGCTCTCCTTGCCAAGTTCAAGGGGGAAGCAGCTGCTGTTCTGATCTTCAAAGGACAATGCCTCTTATGTTTGGCTGCTAGAGAAGCTGAATTTCCGACAGAGGAACTGAAGGTAGCTTTTATTTACAGTCTTCTTGAAGGCCCTGATGCTTTATGGGCCACTACCCTGATTAATGCCAAAGCAGCTGAGGTAGATACAGGGCAGGCTTTTCTGGACTATATTCAAACCACTTGGGGGTGTCCAGTGACCCAGGAGTTGGCCAATCGTAAATTGCGTCGGCTGTTGCAATGGGACAGGCCTTTGGCTCAATACATTGCTGATTTTAAAGTGCTGGCCCCACAAGTGGGCTGGAATGATGTGGCTTTGCGTGGACAGTTTTTGGATGGATTGAATCCAGAGCTACAAGAGAAAGTGCTTCATGATGACCTTCTTGCTTCCTTGGATGGATTAATTACCTGGATAGCAACCTCCACACATGGCGTCAGTGGGGCTGTGGGACTCTGGAGTGCGAAGCCGCTAAGGTCGGGAATGCCCCAGGCCCGGGCATCCCATGGTAGTCTGCCCCACCTGCTGATTGCGGGGACGAGGAGGAACCAATGCAGTTGGGTCATGTACACCCCAAGATTATGCAGCAGAGAAAGCCAGGCCCCAGCGATTAAACCTCTACTGGTATTGTGAGGCAGCCGGACATTCCTCTCGCAAATGGCCTGTGAAGCGGGCAGGGAGTAGAGTGAGCTCTCGCTGTTAGGCCCAGCTTGTGCCAACCTAGCAATTTGAAAATATGCAAAATGTGAATAGATCAATAGGTACTGCTTCTGCTAGAAGGTAATGGTGCTCCCTGCAGTCATGCTGGCCACATGACCTAGGAGGTGTCTACGGACCACGCCAGCTCTTTGGCTTAGAGATGGAAATGAACACCACCCCCCAGAGTCGGACACTGGACATGACTAGACTTAATGTGAGGGGAAACCTTTTCCTTTACTATACACACACACATACCCACACACAGAGAGAGAGTATAGCCTTCCTTATCCAACATAAATGGGCTGGCAGAAAGTTGGATAAGTGAAAATATTGGATAATAAGGAGGGATTAAGGAAAAGCCTATTAAACATCAAATTATGTCATGATTTTACAAATTAAGCACCAAAACTTCATATTTTACAACAAATCGGCAGAAAGAGCAGTTCGGTACATGGTAATGTTATGTAGTAATTACGGTATTTTTGAATTTAACACCAAAAAATCACAATGTATACAAACAGCTATGGATATGGGCAGGAGGCAAGACTACATTGGATAATACAGAACGTTGGATGAGCAAAGATTGAATAATCGAGACTCTACTGTATGCATGTAATTGTGTGTGTGTCTCTATCTATCTATCTATCTATCTATCTATCTATCTATATTCAAACAGACACACATTGCTCCATTGCTGAAAGATGTGGTGTCTGAACACAATGTTTTTTAAAGAAAGCGGGCAGCAACTGTAACACACACTTTTTTTTTTTTTTGGACATATTATAAAGAGTGCAATTTTTGCCACTGTGCATTCGGCAGCAAATATGTTTTGTTTGTTTTTTTTGTTTGTTTGAGGTGTGCATTACATTTGCTGCTGCACCAGATTCGAGTAAATATTGGTAGATTTCTTGGGCTATCTATTTTCCTGATTTTTTTCACACAGTTAATCTTTCCACAATCATAGTTTGCATGCTTTCATGCAATATTAGATGAAACACAAATAGTGGAAGAGGTGTAAGATGTTATTCTTCTGTTCTGCAGACCTCTCCTTTGCTGTTGAAAGACCATTCAGTACACAGG